>NW_023331852.1:0-32669 GCF_011100685.1 Canis lupus familiaris | reverse complement strand
AGCACCTGCCCAGCCAGGCCGGTTCCCAGGGGGCCTGTCGCCCTTCTGAGTCACTGCTCTCACCTACTCTGGCTCCTTGGCCTTCTCAACAGCGCTAGTCTGAGCTACACCCTCTGAAAAGGAAACTGGAAAATAAATAAACGGTTATGAGTTTTCCTCATTCCTTGCGGCAGGTAACTTGATGAACTGTCATCTCACTTGAATTCTTTCCAAACATGCATCTTATTCCTCCTATGATTTTCAAAATAATGATTAAGTGGAAAACGAGACTTGTGCTTGAATAAAAAAAATAAGCTTGGGTGGCTCGGTTGGGCGTCTGCCTTTGGCTTGGGTCACGGTCCTGGGGTCCTGGGATGGAACCCTGTAGTCAGGCCCCCTGCTCAGCAGGGAGTCTGCTTCTCCCTCTGCCCCTCCCCCTGCTCATGTGCGTGCTCTCTCTCATAAATAAAATATCTTTAAAAAAAAGTGAATAATTTCCAGTCTTTCAGGTAAACAGAATTGAGAACATGTGAAGTCAACTCTATTTGAATTACATGCATATATTTCAACATCTGACTGTCTTATCAGCGAGGCATCTGTTAGATAAACTCACTGCGATTCGTACAGCTGGAAACGATCCTCCTTCTCCAAGGTGTAAAGAGTTCTGAACTCAGAGACGTGGATTTTAGTCTTTGCTTCCCTGAACAACCCGCCTCACCTGCCTACAGGGTGCCAAACCAGCCTGCCTGCCTTACAGAATTTCTTCAATAAGAGAATTCAGTGAGCCTGGACAACCTGTGGTGACTCAGTGGTTGAACGTCTGTTTCGGCTCAGGTTGTGATTCCAGGGTCCTGGGATCAAGTCCCGCACTGGACTCCCCACATGGAACCTGCTTCTCCGTATGCCTATGTCTCTGGCTCTCTGTGTGTCTCTCATGAGTAAATAAATACAATCTTTAAAATAAATACATAAATAAAAGTAAAAGAACTCAGTGAGCCAGTACATGTGGGAAGTGTTTCATAAGTCCCGATGAAGTACCAACCCGTGCCCGTCAGCACTGACACACCCATCCTGCACCAGCACCCAGACGCATTCTCAGGTGCTAGCGTGAGCACCACATAGATTTAAACAAGGATCCACAAACCTTGAATCTGATGAACTTCTTCTTCCAGGAATGTAGTCCAGACAGATAGATTTGGCTTAAGAGCTTCATGGCTCAGCCGCAGGTCGATACCGTCTGGGGTGACAGTGAACTGGAAGGCCACGGCTTGGTGAGCTTCCGCCATCTTCGGCAATCTCCTAGGAGAAGGGGACAGTGTGACACAACCAGCATTTACAGGTATTAGCCCCTTACCTGGACCTGGGATGTGTTCTGAATTTAGTCTTTCCCAGCCATCTAACAAACTTCATATTCCATTATAGACCCAATTCCAGGGGCCACTGGCCCCTCCCCGACCTGTCCAGCACTACCCAGCCCACTGTCCCCTCTGCTCAGAGGCCCGGGGTGGCCGGTGGAGTCCAGGAGTGGAACCTCACCCCCACCCCTACCATCAGGCCTCCAGGCCACACCCAGCTGACCCAGGAAGTTGGCAGCCGTTTAGCCACCTGCCAATCTCACTGCCACCCACCAACCTCCTGGAGTCTGGCACAGAAGAAACCCAGAGAGTCCACAGATGAGTCCCTGATGGCCCTGAACCCCTTGTGTCCAGGCAGGAGCACTGGACTCTGGGGGATGCATGTGGCTGCTGTCTTGAGAGACCGGCTCAGGCGCCACTGAAGACTCCATGAAAAGGAGACACAGAGAATCCTCCGGAGTGGGTGTCTATGGGTGTCTCTGCTCAGGCTAGCTGCCCTGCCTCAACCAATAAAAGTGTGTTTCCTTTCAACGGCTTCAGAGCCAGGTCTATTCCGGCTCCCTTCCTCATGGTTCCTGTCTTCTTCCTTGGGGACTCAGGATGCACCCACGGCTCCCTCCGGCACAGCCAGCCCCCTCTGCTACCTCCTGGAGCCCCGGGACCATGCTCCTTCTTCCTAAGCTCTATACCGGATGCCCCACAATAAAAAGGAAGCTAACAGAAGGGGGAAAAAGCTACCAAGAACTATAATGAAAACCCAAAATTGTATGTTTTCTTATCACAATTTCTCCTGTTTTTACCTTCTGAAGCCTACTGAGTGGGAGGAGGACCTACCAATATAAACAGGTGTCATGCTTTCAAAGATGCCCAGTTACAAAAGCCAAACTAGCTATTAGTCTTCGGCTAATTGGAACAAATGGTTCCATTACAGGCCCAGAGAGGCATGCGGCCTGCATTTATTGCTCCTTCGGCAAGCGTTTGTTGACTGCCTCCCACATGCCAGCCACGGGGAGGATGCAGACATTGGCAGTAAAGTCCTCCTCCTGCCCCTCTAGAGCTCACATAGGGAGGCCAAAAAGTAGACAGGGTCCAAGAGGGGACCTCCTAGATGACATGGAAGCCCAGAAGGATCAGCTGGAGGGCAAGCCTTTCAGGCCCAAAGGTAAAACAGGACTCTGGGCAGAGGTCAAGGGCAGGTCAAGGACAGGGTGGCTGGTGTCAAGAGCAGGCAGCTATGGTCAGAGAGGATGACCCACAGGCAGCCAGGGGAGGCAGCTGGGTTTTATGCTAAGGGTGAAGGAAGAGCATCCAGGGGCTTTAAGTTACTGTTTTCTGTCTCAAGAAGACCCCTCTGGGGCGCCTGGGTGGCTCAGTTGAGGAAGCATCCAACTCTTGGTTTTGGCTCAGGTTATGGTATCAGGGTGGCAAGATGAGGCTCTATGTATGGCTCTGCACTCAGTGGGGAGTGTGCTTGAGATTCTCTCTCTCCCTCTCCCTCTCCCTCTGCATCTCCCGTTCATGCTCTCTCACATGCTCTCTCAAATGAATAAGTCTTAACAGACAGAAGACCACTCTGGCTGCAGTATGGATGGTGGGCAGGGCAGGGCGTGAGACCAGTAAGAAGTAGAGGCAGTCAGTCTTCCAGGAGACAGTGGCCCAAAGTGGCATGAGTGGGGTGAGGAGGATAACCCGCTCCAGCCAGACAGGCTTCAGAGGCACCCTGGGGCTTCAGGCTTGATCACTGGCTCAGAAGAGCCACTGCCTGACACAGGAGAGTCTCTGCCTGGGGACGACAAGTCGGGGGTGGGAGCAGAGGAGTGGTGTGTGGACTTAACCACATGTGACGTGGCTAGGGGCAAAGGGAGAGGCTGGGACAGGCACACCTGGGAAGAGTCAGCACACAACCTGCTTTGATGATCATGGAGGCAAAGAGCAAGTCGGCAAACTCAATCCACTGGGAATCACCTTAGCTTAACGCAACCTGCAAAGTGTTTCATGGTTATCTACGTGTTATTCAGCAGGCATGGAGCCAAGCTCCCTAGCCTGGCCGATTCTGAAGAAACAGATCCCATGTCTGAAAGCAGCAAGATCTCCAAGCAAAGGGCTCCTGCAGATAATGCAGGATGTTGAAGAGGGCACCTCAACAGCTCTGAATCCTGTTCTCAAAAAGCTATCCAGGTGGCTCAAGGATTCTGCTAGCGCCTCAAGGCCACCTCTTAACCCCTCCCCACAAAGACTGCAGGCTACACATGTGGCAGGAGGCAGGGTGTCACAGAGATCACTCTGCAGAGAGTGAAGCATGGCAAACAAACTTACGGACTGGCCACCCTCGGGATGATTTATAAGCTCTTTCCAGGGCTTTATACAGATGTGAGGGATTATTAATGGCAGGAGATGGAACCTAAACATAGCGTCTGCAGTCAATTCTATCTGAAGGTGTGGGTCCAGTGTTTGCTCAGGGGTCTGACCTCTGTCAGGGAGGCAGGCGAGACAGTATCTGCAGAACCAGGTTTTGCAGTATCTGCAGACAAAGGTTTGAAGAACTCCCTGTGCAAATCTAGTAAGTGAAAATCCCACCCTCTGTCCTGGCATCCACAGACTCGTGTTTAAAAACATTTACAATCACAGGGGCGCCTGGGTGGCTCCGTCAACGGTTAGGCGTCCGCCTCGCTCTCAGCTCAGGTCTTGATCTCAGGGTCCTGAGTGCAAGCTCCATGCTGGGCACGGAGCCTGCGTTTAAAAAAAAGAAGAAGAAGAAGAAAGAAGGAAGAAGAAAAGGAAGAAGGAAGAAGGAAGAAGGAAGAAGGAAGAAGGAAGAAGGAAGAAGAAGAAGAAGGGGCAGCCCAGGTGGCTCAGTGGTTTAGCGCCATCTTCAGCCCAGGGCATGATCCTGGAGACCCGGGATCAAGTCCCACGTTGGGCTCTCTGCATGGAGCCTGCTTCTGCCTCTGCCTGTGTCTCTGCCTCTCTCTGTGTCTCTCATAAATAAATAAATAAAATATTTTTAAAAAAAGAAAAAGAAAAACAATATATGCTTTCAATGCTACCTCCTATCACTGTCGGGGAAATGCCAATCAACACTGAGGCCAAATGCCACTGTACACCCACCAGGATGGCTAGAATCCAAAGGATGGAGGGTAACAAGTGCTGGCAAGGCGGTGGAGAATCCAGAACCCCCATGTGCTGCCGCTGGGGATGCACAACAGTGCAGCTGCTATGGACACCAGTCTGGTGGTTTCTCAAAACATGGTGTTAGTACACAGCCCCGCACTTCCACGCCCCGGTGTCCATGCTAGAGAACCAAACACGTGTCCACCCAACATCCTGTACACAGAGGTTCACAACACCATTACTCAAATAACAAAAAAAAAAACAAAAACAAAACAGAAACAGCCCAAATGTCCTTCCACTGATGAATGGGTAGAGAAAATGTGGCCTATTCATCCAACAGAATGTTCTTTACTATTAAAAAGGAGTGAAGCACCTGACACACGCTACCACACTCATGAACCTTGAGGATATCCTACCATAGGAAGGAAGCAGCCAGACTCAAAAAGCCACATACTGTACACCTCCATTTATGTCAAGTGTCCAGAACAGGCAAATCTACAGAGCCAGAAGGGAGAAGTGTTTGCCGGGGGTTGGGGTACACATGACCACTGAGTGGGGTGGATGGCCGAGGGGAGGGATGGTGCTGGGTGCCCCTGTGTGTGAATGGATTCAACCCACTGAAGTGCATGCTCTGGGTGGGCATAGGGACAGTGGGTGAAGTCATACCGCCAGAAAGCGGTTGTTTATTTTATTTTATTTTATTATTTTAATTTATTTTAATTTATTTTAGACTTTATTTATTCATGAGACACACAGAGAGAGGCAGAGACACAGGCAGAGGGAGAAGCAGACTTCTCAAGGGGAGCCTGATGCAGGACTCAATCCCAGGACCCCAGGATCATGCCCTGAGCCAAAGGCAGACACTCAACCACTGAGCTACCCAGGTGCCCCTAAAGCTATTTTTTAAAATGCAGCCTCTCGAGCCTCCTGAAACTCAAGTGTCATCTATTCAACCTTCATGTGCCTAAACCTTCTCTCCCAAACAGGTAAGGCAGGTGGGCAGGGCCATCAGTGTCCCACTCAATGAGGACTCCTCCTCCAAACAACTGTCAGCTCATAGCATCGAGGAATTACTGATAAATATTTTTAGGTGGCATAGGATAGTGTGGTTATGTTTTAAACGAGCTACTATCTTTTACCGACACATGCTGAAGTATTTATCAATGCAATTTCATCTTTCGTCAAGTCTAGGGTCTGCTTCAAGATCCCTGGGGGTGGAGCGCACAGAGGAGCAGAGGTAGAAGCTGGCCACCGGTGGGAACTGGTGAAGTCGGGCAGTGGCCGTTATCGGGCTCTGCTATGCTGGGCTCTTTTCTCCTGTACGTTTGTGATTCTCTCTTAATAATTTCTTAAAATAGGGCGCCTGGGTGGCTCAGTCCGTGAAGCACCTGCCTTTGGCTCTGGTCGTGATCTCAGGGTCCTGGGATCGAGCCCCACATCGGGCTCCCTGCTCAGCAGAGTCTGCTTCTCCCTTTCCCTCTGCTTGCAGCTCCCCTACTCGTGCGCGCGCGCTCTCTCAAATAAAAAAAATCATAATTTCTTAAAACGTATCTAACAAAATAAAATACCTGTCCACTGTAGCTCAGCACTACATCTGACCCTCAGGAATGAACTTTCAAAGCTCCCAGGCCCTTTGTGAGCTCATCAGTGTGTCTGCCTTCTGGGGACACCTCACCCCTGAGCCCCACGAGCCACGAGCCAGCCTCAACAGAGCCATGGCTGGGCCCCTTAACCAGGCATGGAGACAAAGTCAAATAAGGAGGGGTCTGTTTCCAGGGCTGCTGTCTGCCCACAAGCCTGCCCTTGCATTCCACTGTGTCCACAACATAAGAATATCTACCGACCCACCCAACTACACCTAGAACAACAACAACAAAGACTGTCTGTGGGATCCCAGCACCCCTGACCTACTGCACCCTGGCAGGAACTGCTCGCTCTGCACCGGACGCGGGGCACACCCTCACCTTTCACCCAGGTGGGTGTGGGTGAAGCCTGCCCGCCTGCCCTGCCTCCCCGTCTCCCCAGAAGGACAGCCGGAGTAACTGATATAGGCACAGCTACCGTCACTTCCCAAAGGCTGGAGGGGAGGCCAACCACGCCGGAGGCTGGAAAGAGGCAACCTGCCCAGGGGAAGGAGACAAGCCATCAATTAATTCATGGACAATTATGAATCAGGGGACCTCAAAAGAGCCCCAGTGAACGTCACTGTACTACACGGCAAGGCTGTCTTCTGTTCTAAAAGTTTTCAATCATACATGCTGCACACACAGTCTGGAATAGTACCGATGAACCTGCTGTGTCCATGTGACACTGCCCAGTCTCTGAACTCTCCGTTCCCGGGTTGGCCTCCCGGGAGACCCTGGCCAGGCAAGGCTGTCCTGTCATTCTGTCAGCACAGCTGGAAACCCCAACACCCTGGAAGAGGAAGGGCCCTGGGCCAGTTGGCAGGCCAGGCCTGCGTGTGGATGCAGGCCACTTACGATCGACAGCCTCTTCTCTATCCCTCCAACCAACCTTCCAGCACAACAGTGAAGGCCACAGCACAGTGGCCCTGGAGAGGGCAGGCCATACCTCCCTCCCTGCCCCTTGGGGCTGTCACTGGGCTCTGCAGTGTCCAATCTATGACATACAACTAAACTGTTAGCGTCCATGGGCTGGCCTCACTCACTCCTGGACAAGGTGACCGGGCACAGACACCTTCCCACAATCTCTCTGCTCCTGCCACTTGCCCCTCTTAGGGATTCTCAGGATTCTGAGCTGGGGGCCACTGGTTCCTCTTCCAGCCCCTCTGCACCCCAGGACTCAGCCCCCCGCAGGACCCTGCCTGGGGCTCTAACCTCTCCCTGCACACACAACTCACCATTTCATGCACACCTCCACTGACACCAAAGCTAGTCAACCGCAAATTCATCCCGTCACCTTCCACACACCCTCCCCGTTTCTCCCTCCCTAACACCGCCACTGCCTGCTAGGCCCAGGCATGCACACAGGCTGGAGTGTCCTCATGCTGCACCTCACCCCTGTGCTGGGTGCAAGCACCAGAACCTGATAGTCTGGAAAGGTATGCTGCCCCTCACCCCCACTGCCACCATACCATCCTCACCTGAGCACCTATCTACCTGGGTGGAAAGAGGTGGCTTCTCTGGGAACAAAGTTTACAGGGCATGACTGCTGGGATCCACCTCCTGCTCAGCAGGATGCGCACCTGCACTCCGAGTTCTCACATGGCTAGAGAAAACACCCGTACCGGCGAGAAAAGCAGAAAGACGAGGGAGAGGGAGAGGCTGCAAAGAAACCACAAAAGCATAAAAGAGAGCTTTACTCCCCTTTGGGTCACTCATTATTTCCCTCGAATCATCTCCACCGGAAGCCCTCTGACAAGAAATCTGAGCAGGAGGGAAGAGAGTGACAGCAGACGCACCCTCTGGGAACACAGGCTGGCTCCTCCTCCCCCAGAAGCCCTGGTTGTGCTAGGGGGAAGGCCCCTTGGGGACTATTCTTGATGTCAGGCCACCTCTTGCTGTGCACCTGCCAGACCAGTTTAGGGGTAAACCAGGAAGTGGCCACTTGAGGCACTTGAGACGTGAAGAAATTTACCCAAAGTGCTGAAGATAGAAAGAAAGCCCCCTGGGTCTATGTGGCTTGGCATGCTGTGGAGCTGTGGACCTGCTTATTTTTCCTGGCACTGCAGAAACCACCTCTGGCCGCCTCTGGTGGAGAGTGCCCACCTGGGAGCCCCAGCTGACGTGAGCTTGCATGAACCTCCCGGCCTGGAACACACCTGGGCGCTGCACCCCCAGGCTGAGCATGGGAACCATGTGACGTGCTACTTTAAAAATCATGAAGCCCACTACTGGAGAGAGAGTCTACAAGGTCTGCACCAGAGAACTTAAGCATCTTATGTTAATCTGCTCTCGGAAAGACACCAAGATCCGAGTTGAGAGCAACGACCTATTTATGGCAATTTTTATAAATTCACATCACTGGTCTATTATGCGGCTGTTCCTACAGCTTCCCAAGCCAGACCCCCACTTGGGCCTTGGCCGGGAGAGCCTGCTAACTCCAACTCACAGCTGGGATGCCTTTGCTCTCTCTCCATTCCCATCTTCTGGGTTCACACTTAGCTTCAAACTCCCCTTCTGCAGGCTGCCTTTGACCCCACATTCCCAGAGAACCGAGTTCCACCAGGTTTCAGCTGGTGATTCTCCCCACACAGGCTGGAAGGTGACTTTCATTTGTAAATCTTTCATTTAGGTGGCGTCTGGGTGACTCAGTTGGTTAAGCATCTGCCTTCCGCTCAGGTCACAATATCAGGAACCTGGGATCAAATCCCTGAGTCAGGCTATGCTCAGCGGGGAGTCAGCCTCTCCATCTCACATGCGCATGCTCCCTCCCTCTCTCTCTGATAAATAAAAACCTTTTTAAAAACTTAAAAAAAATCTTTCATTTAATCTCCCAAAGGAAGTGAGGAGTGTCTCCAGGACACAAATCCTTGTTCTACTCTGAATCCATTGAGGACGACAGACAGACAGCTCTCTAACACTTAATGCCAAGTGAATGCTGGGGGCAGGGGGTGGGGGCTGACGTAACACATACCTTAGTTTCAGTAAGACTACTTTAATTTTGATAACTGCCCAATGCCACTCACCACATCTTTGGACAAAAAAATTGTTCTGTAGTTCATTTTTCATATGTGCCTGCTTTGTCCTCCTCCTCCATCAACTCTTCCTCACCATAATTTGTTCACACAAGGTCAGCGGCCAGCAATCATAACATCAGCCATCCCTAAGCTAGTCCCCTTACCCTTCAGGAGGAGCTGGCCCAGTGCCACCCCCATCCGCCAGGATTCTGGGGCAGGCAGCTGGCTAAGGAAAGGAGGTAAAAGGTCAGCACAATGCAAAGTGCTTAGCCGGCTTCCAAAACAGCCCGGGGGGTAAATTCAGATATGGAAATCACCTCCGTAATAAACAAACAGTAAAACCTGCCCTGTGATATCCAAAATATGTAATTAGTTGCTGTCAGAGGTCTTTCAACCTAACCTTAAAAACAACAGATAAGGAGAGAGAAAGGTAGGTAGGCAGACAGACAAATGCAGCAGATTCTTTCCTGTGCTTTTAACAATGAAAACACAAAAATATTCCTTCTACCAAACTGTGGCTACTGGACAACATGACCCGCGTCTCACCCGCGTTACCCATCTGATTCCCAGGAGAACCCAGGGAAGGGGCACAGAATTTACCAAGGGGCAGATCAACGTGCAGGTGCCAAGACACCTGCCCAAGGTCACAGCCAGCAGACCCACGTCCAACTCCAAACACCACGTGCCTACCTCCCAAGTTAAGTGGTAGGTACTCCATTAAAAGTTCCACGTAAGATTCCTAAAGCTACACAAATATAAAATTAGGTCATCCTGTTGTAACCGAAACGATGTGATTGCAGTCAGCAATAAAACTACAGTAACTACAAACACGATTGGTGCCAACGCTAAAATTATTCACAGGCACCAGCCTCTCCACTGAATTGCACAATTCACGCGCGCACAGGAGTGGGCTCAGCCTGCTATTAAAATCCGGCAAACGGCGGCCCATCTCATCTAGCGGGTCAACAGCTGTGGTGGGAATCCTTTGAGGAAAGGTTACCCACAGGAAGCAACGGCTTAGCAGCCACGTGGAACACCAGGCAGGGTCTCCAACAGCACAGGCCGTACTCCTCACCAGGGAGGATGCTCGGGCCTCCAACCCTGGAAAAACTCTCCAGAGGAGACACTGTGGGCAGAGCCTGCAGCACGGTCTTTCACGGGGCACCATTCACGTTTATGGGGTAAGGATGCTGAGTCAAGGCAGATTATAGAGGGAATTCTCAATCATCATAGTTTGTTTTATGGCTCCGGAAAAACCCAACTTCTGCCCACAGAGCTAGCATAAAAATAAAGCAAATTCAAATGTACACCTGATATCGTGCCCACTCTAGTAAATAATGGCCAATCAGAAAATACAAAGAAATATGATCCACGCAAGAGAAAAGAATTCGGGAAAGGTCACCGAGAGTCATGTTTTTATGAAGAAAATACAAAATGCCTCACCAGGCCCCAATCATCTGTGCTCCGCTCAAGTATTTTTCTCCAGATGCAGATCCATAAGCACCTGTGTCACCAGCCATGCCGATGGCGGCCCCTCTGCTGGAAGAAGCATGCCTCCACCCAAAAGAGATCCCTGAACCTCTGCTGCTCAGAGCAAGATATCGTTCCCACAAATGTTCCTGACACCAAGGGCAAGGTGGCTTTCCCTCGCACGCTCCTCACTCTTGCACCCAGAGATGCCGCTGACCTTGCCAAGCCCCAGTTCCAGCTCAGGGCCTGGAGAGGATGGTCCTATCCATAAAACATGCCTGAGGCTATGGTATTATTTGCTAAAACTCATGCCTACTTCATACCCTTGAAACTATTTTCACATCTGGCCTCTTACTGGATCCTCCCCACTCATGAGACAAATCAACAGGTGTCAGAGGCACCATTTTACAGATGAGGAACTGGAAATCCAGAAACACATATAAGGCTGATTCAGTGTCATATCCAGGGGGGTGGGGTGGGGGCAATGCTAACACCCAACACTGCCTGCACAGGGGTCTGGGAAGCAGCCTGGGACAGGGAGACAGACGGGGCACAAGGTTTGGAGAACACAGATCTGGATTCGAACTCCAGCTCTGCCACTTAGCCGTGTGTGTGTGTGTGTGTGTGTGTGTGCGCGCGCGCGCGCGTGCGTGTAGGAGACAGGGAGACAAGGAGACAGAGAGGGAGGCCTTGAACAAATGTCACTGCCTTATCCTAACATCGTTTCCTGGCACATCAAGTATGCAGAATATGTCCCCCTCACATCAAGTAATAGGCCTGACACCACAGTATGTAGGAACACACTGTACCTTCCGAACTACGGTCCCATGCTCCAGGAACGTGGGTTTCCACGTGTATCTGCCCTCTACTTCTTTCCTAGACCCCTCTCCCCCCTCTCCCCGTTCCCTGCACGCCCTGCCAGCATCAGATACCTCCCAGACCGACCTCCTCACTCTGGTATTCAGCTTGCAGGAGCGCTGCTGATCCATTTCTAGTACACCTTATCGTACCCTAACCTTAACCCCCCATTGTACAACAGAGTGTTTTTGAAAAAATAGAAAGAAACCAAAACTCTTCACGTTAAATCTTTTTAAGGGCAGTAGAGGAGTTGACATTTAGGAAAATTAGTGACAGATGCGTTATCTCATAAATGAGGAAGACTTTCATAAAATGTAAAGTCAGAGTTACAGCCTAAGAAAACTTCTTAAAGGCAAGGTTATTTTGTGTTTGCTTTTAACCTAAACACGTATTACCTTTTACTGGGGCAGTGGGAGGAGGTGCCAGGGCTTCTAAAGAGAAGGAATTAACCCTCAGAACTTGACTCCTCAGAAACTGGACGAGTCCCATCTGCATGGAGCCGTATTTCTCACCAGGGCACGGAAACAAAGAGGTGACCAGACAGGGGTGCGCTGGGGATCAACAGCCTCCTCGGGACTCAGGAGGAAGCCAGTAGACTGGTAGGAAGAGGAGGTCACTGGTCCCTCCCTTGATGTGGGAGGTATGGAGCTTGCAGGTCTCCCATCCAGACATCCCTGAGCACAGTCACAAGGCAAAACAAGGGCACCGGGCAGGTGGAAGAACGTAACAGCTTCCTCTGTCTGCTGCTTGCTTCCCTGGCACAGACTTTCACAGCCCCTAAGGACCCCACCGCATCAGAAAAGTGCAGCAATCCAGGGGAGAACGGATCCCAAATGTTCTTCTCTGGATTAATATCTGAAAGGCCACTTTGGGTCACAGGAATCAGCAGGAAGGCAAGTTTAAGAGTCACGTGGGAAGCAAAGGTAGCAGTTGGCACTCAGGGACGGTCAGAAAGAATCTAGAACACTCAGGTTCCGCGGGGACAGGTGGGTGGTGAACCCACAGCATTGGTGGTATGGAGTCCTTTCTTTTTTTACCTGAGTTACCTGGTGTCCAACAACTAGTTGATAATCTTGTGCAATCTCGCAGCCTTCCACGGTGGCAAATATACTGTACACTGAGAGAGGCAAGCCTAAGGCAGCAGCAAAATTTCAATTGTTGACTTCCAAAAACAGGCAGAAAAACAACCCACGTTACAGGAAAGTAAAGGTGGACATTCCAGAGAACTGAGGCTCAGGATCACCTTACCCCAAAAAGGTCAGTTGGCTTCCACCCAGGGCCTGCTGGGAACCCAAGGTCCACCCATATTTGCGCTGGGTAAAAGGTGAAGTTCACAAAAAGCGGCATAAGCGTCAGAAATCAACAAAAAGAACATATTCTTTACTTGTGTTAATTACCAGATCTTTTTTCCTTTCTTCCTTTTTTTTTTTTTTTAAAGCACGCCCTGTGCAGCCTAGACTCTTTCTACAGGCACCCAAGGCACTGTGAGAGGGTGGTCCCCGGAGCGGGGACCTGGGCGCGGAGGGGAGGCCAACTCTGCGCATCCTTGGGTCCCCTAAGCACCGCCTTCATGTTGGACCCTGTGCTTGTCCTTACTTATCTGTCAAACAGAACAGTGCTGGCAAGAGCTGCTCAGGAGTGGCTCAAGCATCTGGGGAGAAAGAGAAGAGGCCCCATCAAAGCCAGCAGAGAATCTGTGACACGCACTCTGAACATGCCAATTTTATTTTAGCCTTAACAGCACCAATTCTTCCGGAAGCGAAGTTGAGGCTTCCAGGAGCACCAGCAGCAGCAGCAGCGGCGGCAGCGGCAGCAGCACTCTGGCCTGCCGGTAAGAACCACGCAGAATGACTAAACCTTTTCTCCAACAAAGGAAAAACTGCACCGGATCAAAGTGCAGCAGCAGCCCCGGGCCGCAGCGGGCGCGCTTTCCGCCTCCCACCTCCCCACCGCCCTCCGAGCTCCGCCTGCGTCTTTAATTGCTCGCCTGGAACGCGTCCTCGAGGGCGCCGCGGGCAGCTGCGGCCGCCGCGCCCCGCCCCGCCCCCCCGCCCCCCCCGCGGGCGTCACGTGACGGCTGCGAAAAGTAGGGGAAAGGTTAACCCGAGCCCCGCCCCCGGCCTGGCGCGTCCCCGGCGCTCAGATCCTGTTCCACCCGCCCGGCTCCGAGAGACCTTCCGGAGCGAGCTGGCGCGCATCGCCGGCGCAGCCCGTCCTCCTCCCCCGGCGACACGCAGCGCCTGTCCGTGGGAAGGCCCGGCCCCGCGTGGCCAACCCCGAGGGCACCGAAGGGCTGCGGGCGCCGGCTGCCGCCCCACGGCCGGCCCGCAGCCCCGCGCCCCAGGCGCCCAAAGCGCGCCCGGAAGGGACTCCCGCCCCAGGAAAAATGAAGTGTTTCTATGAATGGGCGCGAAGGGCCGGGTTGCATCAGCGCGGCCCTGGCCCCAGGACTCCCCGGAGGCCCAGGCTTGACCGCTGGGTTACCGCGCGTCCAGGGTCGGGCCAAGGGCGGCAGCAGCGGGGACGCCAGGTTTACTCCCTGGGCCTCCGGGTTAGGCCACTTGTTTTCGGGACCAACTCGAAAGCTTATTTTGGCCTGCGCAGGAAGCCAGTTTCTGCCACCCTGACACAAAGTATGTGCGCCCCCAAAGGTGGCCCTTTTCTGTTGGACTCCAACAGATGGGAGTTCAGGGTGCGAGGCCGGGTCTAGCAATGCTTCACAGGAAGGAAACGGGTCGTTTCGAGGCGAAGAGGAGCCCCCAGGCTCACAGAGGCTCAACCACCAGACCCCTCGGTCTGAGGCTGCATTCAGTTCCGAGGGACGCGATGGCCCCATAGGCCTTCCCACCAGACCCTGCTTCCCCTCAAAGACCAGCTCATCTATCTGCATTAAGGTCGTCCTCCGTGCACACTCACCGCGAGTCACCTTAAATACTTCGGAGAAAGGGGGCTGGGAGGGGTGCTGTTCGCTGGCACAAAATAAAAAAAAAAAAACCAGGGAGTCCAGCCACGTTCTAATCCCTTAGTTTGAGGTTCGGGAGGAAATCAACACGCCTGAATATCTGGAATGGCCAGAAACCCGACGCCGGTGCAAGAGGATGGTGTAACAAAATACACGTTTCAAAAGGTTAAACGGATTTCTATTTTATTCGGCAACTTACAAAGTTACCAGTTCCCCCACAACAATCTCCCTTTAAATAATTCAACCCAGGGAGCACCGAGGAACCGAAAGCCTTGTCCTGAGCGGGGACTGCTTAAGCGTGTTCTGCACCGAACCTGGTTAATTATACGGGATGGTTAACTCTCGGTGTTCAAGTCGGCCCTCACCTTGGTTCCCTCCAGCTTTCACGAAAGCCAACAAACACGCTGACCCACGGCCTTTCCGAGCAAACCGAAAGGAAAGGAAATGGTCGTGGCCTCGCTGAGGGAGCGGAGGTCAGGGCTGCACCCGTCGGGGCTCCGGACGGCGCCTGCCGGGGCTTGCGGGCCCAGGGAGCCCGGACCCGGTCACGTGACGCCCCTCCCCCACCCCCGCGCGGCGGGGGGCGCGACCTTGGGCGGACGCTCGGCGCCCACCTGCCCCGCACCCAGGGCCTCACCGGGGGGTGGGGGGCGTCCGCCAGCGGAGACCCCGGCCGGGCGCCCCTGTGGTCCCCGGCGGACGCTCGGGGCCGCGCCTGGAGCCCCGCGTCAAGGGCGTGTCCCGACGGCTGCAATGCGGGGGCAGCCGGGGAGGGGGGCGGACGGCGCGCCGGGGAGTCCTGAGGCCCCAGCGTCCCTCTAGCTCCCGCCTGGAACCCCAGGACGGCCCCCCAGACCCAGTCTACCCCGATGGGGGGAGGGATGCGGCGGGATCGAGAGCGGGTGGACGGCGCCCAGCCAAGTCCAGAAGGCCGAGCATCCGTCCTGCAGCCTCGCCGCCCCTCGGACGGACCCCCACGCCCAAACCATTCCTAAGAGAAGGGTGGGATGAGCGGATGTGGGAGCCGGCGCCCCTCGTGGCCCCGGGCCGGGGGCATCCAGCCAAATCCGGAGACCCGCGCATCCCTCCAGCTCCGGCACCGCACCCGCCGGCGGGCCGACCCTCGGGCGTACCCTCACACCCAATCCACTCCCGGGAGAGGACGGGGAGAGGAGCGAGCAAAGAAGCCAGTGGCCCTGCTAGTCCCGGGCTTGGCGCATCCTGCCAAGTCCGGGGGCCGAGCATCCCTCTCGCGGCCGCACCGGACCCGCACCGGGGACTCGCGCGCACACCGGCCCCCGGCGGACGCCCCCGCCCCCCGCGATCCGATCCGGGGCGGGAGGTGAGGAGTCCCTGCCGCGCTCGCGTTTCGGGCTCCCGGCGAAACCCGCCGTCCGGGTGGAGGGATGCTGGGGGTTCCCCTCCGCGCCGCGGGGGCCCCCCGCCCCCGCCTGGGTCGGGACCCGGGCAGTCCCCGCGCGCCCCCCCCGAGCCCGCCGCAGCCCGCAGGCCCGCGCGCCGTCCGCGGGCGCAGCCTCGGCCCAGCCTTACCGAGTCAGCGAACGGAGGCGCGGCGGCGGCGGCGGAGGCGGAGGCGGCGGAGGCGGCGGCGCACTGAGCGCTCAGCGAGCGAGAGCCGGGGGCTGGAGGGCCGCGGGCGAGGCCGAGTGCACCCGACGCCGCCGCCGCCGATTGGCTGGAGCGTGCGGGGCTGCGGTGCGGGCGGGGCTGAGACTCCCCGCGCGGGGCGGGCGGAGGGGGGGGCCGCGGGGGGGGGCGGGACCGGGGCGGGGCGGGGCCTCCGCAGCTCCCCCGGGAGCGTGTCGGGTGAGGAAACTGAGGCTGCTGGGGGCACGCGGCCAACGCCTCTGCCAGCCTGGGGCCCGGGGCGAGAATCCTCAGCCCGGAGACTCGGTTTTTCATCTGAAAAATGGGCCAACTCCCGTGGGCCAAGCCCGTAAAAGTGCTTAGCAGGGTGCGGGGTTCACGCGAGCCCTCCACAGCCATTGCCGCCTCTAATCCGCAAAGCGCCCCCATAAATAGCCGACCCCGGCCGGGGCTGCAGAAAGGATCACTAACTCGCGCATGACCATATGGCTGAGAAAATGGACCCGACGCTGGAGCCAAGTCTAACTCCAGAGCCGTCGCCCCAAATCCCCAAATCGGACATTGTCCCCGGAGTGACAGCTCAGGCGAGCCGGAGGCCGCGTGGCTCGCGGAGCCAACCCGCTGCTGCGAGTTCCCGCGACCCTTCTGAGAAGGCCTCTTCCTCCTCATCTAACCGGGAGAAAAACACCTCCCTCGGGGGCTTTGGTAAGATTTGGCAAATTAATCATTCAGGCGCCTAAAGCAGTGTAGGTGCCAGGAAAGACCTGGCTGGTAGTGGGGACAGAGTGACCCAGAGACCCTTGCGTGGGCGGACCCCCGGGGCCTGGGCCGGCAGCTGCCGCAGGGCGCTCAGGTCAGGGGCGCAGCGGTTCCCCCCACCCCGCCCCGCCCCGCCCCGCCCCGCGCCTTCCCTTCCCTCTAGCTGGTGGCCCTGCAGGTAACAGGTGCTCCGTAAAGGCCCCAGGTTTATGAACAGAGACCCGGCTCTCCTAGAGCTCAGTGACTTCTTTGGGCAATGAAAAGGCCATGCTTGCCTCCATCTTTCTGCCTGTATCCTTTGGTGGTTACCACTGGAAGGTTTAGAAGAGAAAATGAAAGTTCTCTCTTGTTCCCGCCCCCGTCACTGCTGCTACTACAGTTAACTGTTGGTGTGCGCTCTCCAGGCTGTTTGAAGTGAAGTCACAGGATCTGTGCTGTTTGTGACACTCTTGTTTTCACTTGGCTCCCCCCTTGGACGACGGTTCCCTGTGGAGATACAGAGATGACCTCCTCTGTCTCGGTGATGAACGCGCCCCACGGCCCTTAGAGCCCCTTTTCACCATTGCGGGTATAAATAAAGCTGCACTGGCTGTGAGTGGGCCTCTCTGAGCTCTGATTTCTCTCTGTAGATCCCTAGTAGTGAAGCAACTGAGTCAAAGGGCAGGCACCTGTGACATTTTGGTGACATTGGTGTCACTTGCAGAGCCGCCCCAAAGAAGCTTACTGGCATCTATCTATTCCTACCCAGGCATGGGAGTGGAGTCCTGTCTCTAGGGACCATCAGTGCTGTCTGTCTCTATCCGCTCTCTTCATGTTTCTCAGTCCTAAAGGAGAGCGTGTAGATAATGCTATTTATTTTAATTTGCATTTCTCTGAAGTTAGAAGTTAGAGATTTCCCGCCACTGCCGGCTCCCATCTTGCCCACCAGGGATCCCAGGCTGCGACACCCCCCACCCCTCCCCTCCAGATTTCGCAGCCTGCCAAAGCAGGTGGGCTGGGCCAGGGCACACCTGCAGAGACCTGCATCCTCTACTCCACAATCATGGCAAGTAGGCTTTCCAGGCTTGTCTCAAATGCTCTTCCCTCTCCTTTCCCTGGAACACAACAGCTGGCGGTCTGCAGGTCCCAGCCCAAGGTCACTTTCTTCCTCACTTAAGTCCCATGGTGCTCCCCTCTGGGATCAGCCCTGCGCTGTGTATGTTCCCAGGGCTCTGTGGCCTTGACCTTACACACCTCCCTGCGCACGGTCCCCGTGTCACCTTGCAGGCCGGGTGAGGCAGGGGCAAAGGCAGGACTGCTGTCCATGGGGCCACCAGGTCGCTACAGTCACCTGTGCCCCAGTGACTGGGCTCTTGGGCCACGGTAAGGAAGCCCACGCCCGCCAGCAGTTCCAGCCAGAGCGTGGAGGCCTCATTCTCCTCCTGTGCTCTGCTCCCCGAGACTGCAGCTCCCCAGGGCCGCTTAGCAGCCACTATTAATAAAAGCCCAGGAACTAGGCCTCTGGGGAGCTCCGGGCCTGTCGAATCCTGTGTTCTCTTTGGGCCAAAAATATCCCAGAGTCGGCCTCAGAAACTAGAGTAATCTTTCTCAAGGTCCGTTTCTGTTTTTGTTCTTTTTTCAATTCTTCCCCAGTTTGAAAGGAACATACTATCGCAGCTGCCTATTGTGGCTATACAGAAACCTCTTTTTAAAAAAAATGCATGTACTGTCTTTATTATCACTAAGAAACCCCCCCTTTTTTTTACTCTGAAAATATCTTTTTTTTTTTTTTTCAGATTTTCTTTATTTATTCATTAGAGACACAGAGAGAGATAGAGAGACAGAAACACAGGCAGAGGGAGAAGCAGGCTCCATGCAGGGAGCCCGACGTGAGACTCGATCCCGGGTCTCAGGATCACACCCTGGGCTGCAGGCGGCACTAAACGGCTGAGCCACCCGGGCTGCCTGAAAATATCTTTTTATGAAAAAATTCAAGCATATAAAAGTTAATGAAATCAATAAAGTCCTGGATAACCAAGCAAAACAGTTTCAACAATTATCAAGTGAGGGCCAAGCTTGTTTTTGTCTACCCCTGCCACTGCCTCTGGATTTCTTTAAAGCAAATCCAGAAATCCTACTGTTCTGTCTACCTGTTCTTGAGTACAGATTTCTGAAAGACAAAAGTTCTTTTGTAAAAACATATTCCCCTGTGGGACACCTGGATGGCTCAGTGGTTGGGCGCCACCCTTCGGTTCAGGTCGTGATCCCATGATCCAGGATCCAGTCCCACATCGGGCTCCCTGCAGGGAGCCTGCTTCTCCCTCTGCCTGTGTCTCTGCCTCTATGTCTCTCATGAATAAATAAATAAATTTAAAAAAATAATAATAATAAATAAAAACACATCCCCCTAACACACACACACACACACACACACACACACACACAAAACATACCAAGAATACCATTGGCCAACCTAAAATAGCACAACAATTGTAATACAAAACTTGTAAGGCCTGGAGCAGCCTGGGTGACTCAGTGGTTTAGCGCTGCCTTCAGCCCAGGGCCTGATCCTGGAGACCTGGGATCAAGTCCCATGTCAGGCTCCCTGCATGGAGCCTGCTTCTCTCTCTGCCTCTCTCTGTGTGTCTCTCATGAATAAATAAATAAAATCTTTAAAAAAAAAAAGCTTGTAGGCCCTCTTGGGCTGCCAAGAGCACGGCTGAGTCCCACTCTCCTGCCAGCCTTATTCATTGCTGGCAGCTCCCAGCCGGTTCTGATCCCAAAACATGTGGGATTTTCTAGAATTTAGCTCTCACTTCCCATAGGAAACAATTTTGTAATCCCGGAGTTCTGTGCTTCTCTCTCCTCTCCAGTGCTTTGAAACCCTCTGAACTTGAACCTTGAGCTGCTGTCAGTAGTGGGCAAATAACAGCAGTCCCACGTCAGGTGGCAATAATATTTGCTCAGCCAGCATCGCTGGAGTTTGGTAAGGACAAAATGAGGTAAAGCATGCAGGTGCAAGCAAACTGTTTCAGACACAGCTCGACCATGTGCTAGTGACAGGAACTCCTAGTAACAACCAAAGGGTATTCTTATTTGAATAGGCTTGCCCTATGACCCAGTCAGTAATCCTGCTCCTGAGTATCACTGAAGAGAAATAAGAGCACATGTCTGCGCAAAGACGTCTGGTACAAGAATGTTTGCAGAAGTTTCACTCAAGGGGTGCCTGGATGGCTCAAGCGGTTGGGCATCTGTCTTCAGCTCAGGTCATGATCTCGGGGCCCTGGGATCAAGTCCCACCCTTGGGACTTGGTGACTCTCTGCTCAGTGGGGCGTCAGCTTCTCCCTCTCCCTCTGTGCTCGTTCTCTCTCTCTCTCTCTCTCAAGTAAATAAATAAATCTTAAAAAAAAAAAAAGAAGTTTCACTCAAATGGACAAAAATCCAGAAACAACCCATGGGGCCATCAACATAGAATGGATAAATATATTGTGATTTCTCCATATAGTAGAGCAATAAGGAGCAACAAAAAAAGAATAAAGGGACACCTGAATGGTTCAGTGGCTGAGCATCTGCCTTCAGCTCAGGGCATCTGGGATCCGGGATCAAATCCCACATTGGGCTCCCTACAGGGAACCTGCTTCTCCCTCTGCCTGTGTCTCTGCCTCTCTCTGTGTCTCTCATAAATAAATAAAATCTTAAAAAAAAAAAAAAGAATAGAGTGCTAACACACAAGTGGATGGATCCTACAGATCTTATATCATATAAAAGAAAACCAAACAAACACACAAAATATTTATATGTTATATGATTTACTTGTTTAATTTATTTATTTGGTAGAAAGAGAGAACACAAGTATGGGGACGGTGGAGGGAGAAGCAGGCTCCACTAAGCAGGGAGTCCGGCATGGGACTCAATCCCAGGACCCTGAGATCATTACCTGAGCTGAAGGCAGACACCCAACTGACTGAGCCACCCAGCTGCCCTTGCTGTATGATTTCTATAACAAATGTGCATAATAATTGCAGTGATGGGTGACTGAGAAACAGAGTAAGGAGGCCACAGGCGGGCTCAGTGGAGTAATATGAAAATGCAGGGCTCTATATCCCTCAGATTATGCGCTTACTGTTCTTGCTACCTGCATGGTAGGCCTCAATTTCAAAAATTAAAAATTAAGGGGCACCAGGGTGGCTCTGTCAGTGAAGCGTCTGCCTTGGGCTCAGGTCATGATCTCCGGGGTCCTGGGATCAAGCCCCTCATCAGCCTCCCTCCTCCTACTAGGAGCCTGCTTCTACCTCTCCATCTGCCTGCTGCTCCCCCTGCTTGTGCTCTCTCTCTGTGTCAAATAAATAAATAAAATCTTTAAAAAAAATAATAAAAGCTTTTGTTTATAAACAATAAAATGTAGTCAATGAATAACTTATTTCCTGGTTTAGTAATCAGAAATGCAGATATGATTGTCAGCCAGAGCTTGCGATCAGCATGAGGCACATCCACTCTTTCAACAGATGTTTATTCCAAAGTCCAGACTGCCAAGACCCGATGCATTACTTGCCAGCCATGGATAAAAAAGTTGGGCTTCTTGAACTGTAGAGTTTTATTTTAAATAAATCTGGGAACTCTTTATGGAAAATGTCAGAAGAGTTCAAGGGCCACCATTCGGACTTCAGATCCCGGTCATGTCCGAGGTCTGCGCAAACTAGCCCAGCCTGCCTGGAGAGTGTGCACTGGGGCCTGGACCTGAGCTTGTAGTGGGACCAGAGCAGCGTGCTGGTCACAAAGCTGGTGACAGCTCAGTGGGTACTCCTGGAAGTTGACAGCTTGACTGTCCCTAGCTGGAACTGCACCAGCCTGGACACTGGGACCTCAAATATAGGGAAGAGGTGACTGACCCCCCTGCCCCACAGCGCCTGCAAGTAGGTGCCTAGAAATCCAAGTGAGAGCATTAGCAGAAGACTTCTGTGTCAAGAAGGAAATTCCCCCGCTTTGGAGGGAGAAGAAGATGGGCAGCTAGCGCCTTGGGTCAGTGGCTTTTATGCTGGGAGGGTCACTAGTGAGAATCTACTGGCAGCTACAACCTTTTCCCCAGAAAAAAATGCACGCATGTAAACCATGGTAAATAATTTAATTCTTGAACCTCTCAAAGCCATTTACAAACTCCTGACTCACACAGGTTAAGAAAAATAATCTGAAATGTGGCAACAAGGCAAAAGGGTATTTGAATATTATTTCATGGGCTTGTTGTCTAACTGGCCCATCCAAGGATTTGCTTCTTCTCTGGGGAAACGTATCTCGACCAGGCCCCAGACTCTATGAAGATTCTATGTGTTAACCAGTAGATTTTTGTCCAACAGAAATCCTTTGCATTAGATGCAAGGAAAAAAAAAAGTAGAAAAAAAAAAAGTATTCCAGGGCACCTGGGTGGCTCAGTCGGTGAAGTGTCAGCCTTCGACTCAGGTTCATGATCTTGGGGTCCTGAGACAGAGCTCCGTGTCGGGCTCCCTGCTCGCTGGGAAGCCTGCTTCTCCCTCTCCCTCTGCTGCTCCCCCTGCTTGTGCCTGCCCTGTCAGATAAACAAAATTTTAGAAAAAGGAAGTAAGGAAGAGAGGGAGGGAGGGGAAGGGAAGGAAGGGAAGGGAAGGGAAGGGAAGGGAAGGGAAGGGAAGGGAAGGGAAGGGAAGGGAAGGGAAGGGAAGGGAAGGGAAGGAAGGGAAGGGAAGGGAAGGGAAGAAGAAAAGAAAAGAAAAGAAAAGAAAAGAAAAGAAAAGAAAAGAAAAGAAAAGAGACTCAAAGGTATGATTTATTGCCCTGTAGGATGTTAAGGAGTTTTGTACCTACTTAGGATAAACTTCAGATTTTTTTCCACCTTCCTGTGTAGGGAAAACGCAGCTCTTCCTGCCCTGTGTCTGTTGCTCTGTGACTCATCTACTCACCATCATAGCACTTCACTTCTGATACTTCTAGTCACCAAACACGGGGAGGTTTTTCCCACAGCAATAGGCAATTCTCAGACACCTGCAGGGTGTCTAGGAATTCAACTCCATTCTGACATGGTCTACCCAGATAGCGTCAGATCCCACAGGCTAAGGGCTTGATCCTCACCAAAGGCTCCCCTGTGCCCACCACTTCAGATAGCAGGTTGTTATGTGTGCTCTGGCCAACCCTCTACAGGGGTTCCAAAGACCCCTCCTGGAGTCCAAGGAATTTGCTGGAGTGGCTCACAGAACTCAGGGACACACTTACTTAGACTTGCTGGTTTATTAGAGGATATGACAAAGATGCTGATGAACAGCCCAGTGGAGGCACATAGGGCAAGTCTGGAGCTTCTGTCTCCATGGCTTTGGCATGCATCACTCTCCAAGCGTGGGTACATTCACCAGCCTGTGCTATTGGGGTGTCTTGGAGGCTCCCTCATGTAGGCATGAGGGATTGCTAACTCCATTTCCAGCCCCTCTCTGTTTTCTGAAGAATGGGGCTAGGGGGCAGCCAAGAATTTCAAGCTTCTCATACTGACTTGGTCTTTTTGCTGACCAGCCCCCAGCCCGGGGTCCCCCCAGAGTCGCCTGGACAGATGGTGCCAGCGCTCTTATTGCTTAGGGAGTTTGCAAGGATTTCAGGAGCTCTGCGGGGCAGGGGCGGGAGGGGGTGGGGGGGTGGGCAGAGCCCCTATGCATACTTTCTGTTAACTCACAGAGTCGAAATAGTTCCCTAGCCATCATGTTCCAGCTTTCTCCTCTGTCAGAACTTCTGGACTCAGCCTCTAGAATCCTCCTCCTCCCACCATCCTGTTGGGTCCTTCACTGATAAATTTATTTATTTATTTTTTTCTTTCCTTCACTGATAAATTTAAATCTTTGACATTTGCTCACTTTGTATTTGAGAGTCCTGTTTTTGACTTACTGAAAATCCTATCCGACACACATTACTGTGCATGAGAGCCGGATGCCTTTCCGAGAGCTGACACTTGGTACAAAGCGTCTCAGAGAATGAAGGATGAGAGAGGAGGGCCTTCAAACATTCCTAGGACTCTGGGGTCTCTTGTTATAAATGGGCTCACTTCTCAGGCCACCCAGGGTCAAACTTCTTAGAGGCAGAGACATTGAGATAGCAGCTTGGACCTCTTTTTTTGCCCATAGCATCCTCCTGCGTTTCTGCAGCAATGCAACACTAGGGGAGACCTTGCTGGGAAAGAGTTGGGGGCACCCACACCCACGAGCCCCCTGGAGCAGCACAGGGCAGCTGGTAAACCGTGGGACCATTTGTACAGGACCTCCAGCTTGTACTGCACCTTCCTACTCATACATGGTGTTATCCTCACATTTCCAATGTATTCCATATTTTCTTTTCCTTTAAAAAAGACCTAGGATGACTGCAAATATCAAGGCCTGAGAAAAGCACTGGCTCTGCCGAGTCCAATGACACGTTCCTTTGGTCCTTATCCCAAGCAGGAAACACTTGAAGATTCTAGGTTTAAGCCAGAGCAAGCATATCTGCTTTCCATGCTCCACAAACCGTCTGGGCCTCAGGTCACTGCCCTGCCCCAATTTCTGGCCCCAGGCCTGTCCCCTCCTGTCCCTAGCAGGCCCTCTTCATTTATAAAAGGAGGGTCGGGCAGCCTGGGTGGCTCAGTGGTTTAGCGCAGCCTTCGGCCCAGGGCCTGATCCTGGAATCTCGGGATCAAGTCCCACATCGGGCTCCCTGCATGGAGCCTGCTTCTCCCTCTGCCTGTGTCTCTGCCTCTCTCTCTCTCTCTTTGTGTGTGTGTGTCTCCTGAATAAATAAATAAAATCTTTAAAAAATAAAAAAATAAAAGGAGGGTCAAATACACCAACTCATCTCGGAGGGGTGGGAGAACTTTTAAGAATCTATTGAGCACCTGCTGTATGCCAGGCAACAAGCTAACCGGGGAGTGACTGCAGAATGTGAGATCCTCAGGGGCCCCTTCATCCTGCATCTTGTCCTTCACCTCCAGCACGAGTCCTCCCGAAGCTCATTAGTGACTGTGGTGACCCACAAGCTCCCTGGACCAGCAGAGGCCACTTGGCAAACCACAGTTGCCTCCTTCTCTAGATCCCATCCTGTTGGAAGCCTGTGCTACATTTCACTATTGCCTCATCTTCCTCTCCCGGGAGCCTTCTCCTCCTGTAACCTGTGAGTCACTCTGGTCCCAGGTTTTCCTCCTCCGCTGGGACCTGTTCTCAGATGCCTTCTCTGGCTCACCTCCATCTGCCTTTCAACCTAGATATGGCTCCAAGCCTCTTGCTTTGGCCCTGCCTCCGTCACCAGCTTTGCTCCCCTGTGAGCCCCCACCCGGCCACACTACACCCCATTCTGATCCTCCCAAATCCTCACCAGAGGGGCCCTCCCCAGGTGAAATGATAGGGCTGAGCTACCCACCAGGAAGAAAAGGCAAGTTTCAGGGGCCAGTGGAGCAGGGACACAGAGAAAATAGGTGTGTGTGTGTGTGTGTGTGTGTGTGTGTGTGTGTTATATTTCTTATGTCCAAGAAAGCAGCAAATAACCACCAAGGGGAAAGTTAAAACTCTGAAGGATTTTCTTATACTCATTTTAGTATGTATCTTTTAAATTACATATGAGGAAGTCACCCTAATCCTTTTAGCAAGGAGGGCTTTCAAAAGATCTGAATCTAGGGGCTCCTGGGTAGCTCAATTGGTTAAGTGGGCAACTCTTGATTTTAGCCCAGGTAATGATCTCAGGGTCCTGGGATCAGGTTCCACATCAGGCTCTGTGCTGGGGGTGGAGTCTGCTTAAGATTTTCTCTCTCTCTCTCCCTCTGGCTCTCACTCCTCTTCTGCTTGTGCATGTGGTCTCTCTCTCTCTCTCACTCTCTCTCTCTCTCAAAAAAAATCTGAATCCAGCCCTGATCTGAACCATATTCATTCATTTCTTCAATTCATTCATTCATTCATTCATTCATTCATTCATCAGACAATATGTACTGAGGCACCTCCAATGTGCCAGGATTGTTCTAGATACTGGAACTCTGCAGTAATAGAGCCTTTAAACCAAGCCCTGTCCTCAGGAGCCCTCATTCTGGTGGGAGAAGCAGACAAGCAGCAAATTCACTCTTTTGTGTGAAAAGAAAGGGCAAAGGAGAAAAAACAAGGAGGGGGGACCCAGGGTGCATGACCTAGCATGGGGTAGGTAAGGCTAGCTTATATTTTCAATGGAGCATAAGTTCCTAAAGGTAGAAACCTTTGTAACCCCACCTAACTCATCTTGGGTCTCAGAAATGTTAGCTGAATGATTGATAGGTGAGTAGATGGGTGGATGGATGGGTAAATGGGTGGATAGATGGGTGGGTAGATGGGTATGAGCTCCCGCATGCCCTTCCCAGTGGGCCCTTCTTTTCCATGTCCTCAACCCATCACAAATTCTTCCTCAAGAATCTTTAAACTTCATTCCTGTCTGTCCTTCTTCGTGGTGTGCCTAAGGTCACCTTCTGAGTCACAACAACTTGATGCAACCCTGTGGCCTCAGGCAGACCTAGATGCATAATTTGTCAGGTCCAAGGCAAAATGAACATGCAGAGATTCTTGTTTGAAAATGATTAAGCATTTGAGGACGGGGATCCCTGGGTGGCGCAAGCGGTTTGGCGCCTGCCTTTGGCCCAGGGCGCGATCCTGGAGACCCGGGATCGAATCCCACGTCGGGCTCCCGGTGCATGGAGCCTGCTTCTCCCTCTGCCTGTGTCTCTGTGCCTCTCTCTCTCTCTGTGACTATCATAAATAAATAAAAATTTTAAAAAAAAAGAAAAAAAAAAAAAGCATTTGAGGACGGTGACAGCTGAGCATTAAACCAACCACAGGGCCACTCTGATTGCTGGCTCTTGTAACAGCATGGGTGGCACACCCATGAAACTGGGCCTGCTTTGAAGGCCTTCCTAAATCTGTACTTAAGGAGCCACCCAGGCTGTGCTTACAAGCCTCAATGAAGGGGCGCCTGGGAGGCTCAGGCAGCTGTCTGCCTTCAGCTCAGATCATGATCCCGGGGTCCTGGGCTGGTCCTGCAATCAAGACCTGCAGCCAGGCTCCTGCATCAGTGGTGAACCTGTGTCCCTCCCTTGCTGTCTGCCCTGTCGCCCCCCTCCCCCGCTCTGGTGCTCCTCTTGGGCTCTAAATAAATAATAAATAAATAAAATATTTATTATTTTTTAAAAAGATTTTATTTATTTATTCATGAGAGACGGGGGGCGGGGTGCAGAATACAGGCAGAGGGAGAAGCAGGCTCCATGCAGGGAGCCTGATGTGGGACCCGATACCGGGACTTCCAGGATCATGCCCTGGGCCAAAGGCAGGCACTAAACTGCTGAGCCACCCAGGATCCCTAAATAAAATATTTAAAAAACAAAAAAAACAGGGGATCCTTCGGTGGCTCAGTGGTTTGGCGCCTGCCTTCGACCCAGGGCGTGATCCTGAGTCGTGGGATCGAGTCCCACGTTGGGCTCCTTGCATGGAGCCTGCTTCTCCCTCTGCCTGTGTCTCCGCCTCTCTCTCTAGGTGTCTATCATGAATAAATAAATAAATCTTTAAAAAAAGCAAAACAAAAAAAACAAGCCTCGATGAATTCTGTGCTCCTTCCCTCAAGACTTCACTCCACTTCCAGACTCTGGGCATCTGTTCCTACTGTTCCCTGCTCAGGGTGCCTTCCCCACTCACCGCTTGTCTTTGTGCACAGCCATGAGCTAGACGTTAGGAAGGGAGATGCGGTAAATCAAACCTAGTCCTGACTCCAGAGAAGATGCTCACAGGGCACCTGAGTTCTGGCTTAGCTGCAGCCCTGCCCACTGCGTGGCCCAGAGCTGGTACACTTTCCTCTGTTGCAAAACGGGCAAGCAGCCAGGCCAATGCTGCATCCACCTGGGGTTTCTGCTCATAACCCTCCCCCATTTAAAAAAATCTACGCTATAAGGCCACCTGGGTGGCTCAGATGGTTAAGCATCCGACTCTTGATTTTGGCTCAGGGTGTGATCTCAGGGTGCTGAGATCGAGCCCCAAGTCAGGCTCCATGTAGAGTGCGGAGGAGACTGCTTAGGACTCTCTCTCTCTTTCCCTCTGCCCCTCCCTGCCCCCTGCGAGTGCTCCCCCCCAAAAGAAACCTAAGATATGACTCACGTGCTATAACATTCATCCTTTTAAAGTATACAATTCAGTGGTTTTTAATATATACAAGAGGTTGCGCAACCACCACCATGATGCAATTCCAGAACATTTCCCACAAATCCCCTCCTAAAAGAAACCCCATTCCCAGTAGCAGTGCTCCTCTCATACCTGCTGCCTCCTGGCAAGCACTACTTTACTTTCTACCTCTACAGCTTTGCCTACTCTGGATGTTTCATATGAATGAAATCCAGCACTATGTGATCTTGGTGTCAGGCTCCTTTCGTGTTTTCATGGTTCATCTTTGTCTTTGCAGGTATCAGGACTTCTTTCCCTTTTGTGGCTGGATATTCCATTGTGTGTCAAAGGGACATTTTGGCGGATGCCTAGAGCACCCACACATCAGCTTCCAATGCCTGGAGGTTGCAGGAGCCCAGCTCCCACTCTGAACTTGACCCTGAAATACAGCCCGGTCTTCTTTTCCTTTATGGAAAAATTTCACTTCTCCTTCAAAGTCAGATACCACCTGCTCCAAGATTTCTCCCTCCCCAGATTTCTCCCAGAGACTGATGAACCCTTCTTCCGGGTCTTCCAATAGGTCTGGGATGCAGGACACTCCACCTTCCCTAAGGTCCGCGACCCCGATCCGGAACAGCCCCCGGGTCCCCTGCCGGCGGGTCCAACCCCCCAAGAACTGGTGTGGAATGGAAAGAGGGAAATTGCCTGGGACGCTCATTGGCTGCCAGACGAGGATTTCCTGCGATCACCGCTTTGGACGGCAGGGAGGGGGAAGTTCGGCGGGGGGCGGGGACGCGGAACGACGGCGCGGAGGGGGACCCACCGACGCAGCAGCCCGCCTGGGTGCCGGGGGTCCTGGGGGCAGGGGAGGGCGCCCACGCCCCCCACCCATCCCCCCGGGGCCCACCCACAGCTCCATTTGCGTCCCAGGGTCGCGCTGGGCAGCTGGTTAGCGCTTCGAGTGTGTGGGTGGGGGGAGGGGGGGGGAGGGGAGGGGGGAGGGGGAGGGGGGCGGCGCGGCCCGGGGAGCGAGGGCCCGAGCTCGGGTCCCCGCCCGGGGGCGGCGCGGCTGGCGGCGCAGGGTCGGGGTGGGCGCCGCGCATCGCTGCTCTGGTCCGTCCTCATCACGTTTTCGAATCACACAGTAAAGTGCGTTCGTCGTGGAAGCGCAGGAAACACTGAACCGTCAAATGAAAATAAAAAGCTTTACAAGGTTGCCTGGAATCTCAGGGCCTAACGCTGGGGGGTATTTCCTTTCTGGTGGGTCTTTTCTTCCTCCCTCTCTTCCTTCCTTCCTACCTTCCTTCGTTTCTCTCTTTCTTTCTTTTTTAAGAACTTATTAGTTATTTTAGCGAGAGGGAGTATGGGTGGGGGGAGTGCAGAGAGGGCACCTCCCGGCGGCTCACAGGGAGCCCCGAGGGGAAGCAGGGCTCCTCCCAGGACAGCGAGGAACTGAGGGGAAGCCTAGAGTCTGATGCTTAACCTGCTTAAGGGATGAGCCACCCAGGCGCCCCTCCTTTCTGTCCTTTGTGCTGCTTTCTATAGATCTTAAGACCCTCCTTTCCTGCTTTTCACAAAATGAAAGTCGTAGAGTAGGGCCTATGAAGTGCTCATCTTCTCTTTTAATTTAACATTATTCATTTTCCCCAACGGATGGATTCTCTTGGGGATAAATGGAAGCTGCCTGGAAGCCCCTTCGTCCCCTCCCTTCCCACCTCCATCCAACTCCCCTCTCTAGAAGTAACCAACATCCTTAGTGTTGGAAGATCTTCTTCCAGACTTTTTGCACTTCTTACATCATCACCTTATGTATATCTAGAAATACACAGTTTTATTTTAGAGCTCTCTTTTAGTGACACCAAACTAAGTTGTGTATACGGTTCTGGAACTTGCTTCCTACCCTCCCCCTTCACAGTACATTTTGGAAATCAGTTGGTCTGGACCTACGTCCTTCACTGCTTTATGATATTATACAATTTGAATGCACCTTTATCTATTTCAAGCATTCTCTGTTGTTTCTTGTGTATTTTTTTAAAGATTTTATTTATTTATTCATGAGAGACACAGAGAGAGAGAGAGAGGAAGAGACATAAGCAGGGAGAAGCAGGCTCCTTGTGGGAACTCCGATGCAGGACTCGGTCCCAGAACCCCAGGATCACGCTGAGTCAAAACAGACAATCAACTGCTGAGCCACGCAGGCGTCCCTGTTGTTTCTCGCTTTTACTTGGTTTCCAATCTCACTCTCTTCAACCATTCATCCCAAATGCGTTTCTTAAGCACCTGCTGTGTGCCTCACCTTTCTCAGGCTGGGGACATACAACAGATGAACAAAATAGAACAAAATAATGCCACCCTCTTGGGGCACTGTCTAGAAGCACTGCATGTGGGTGAGGAGGGGATATTTTATTTTATTTTTTTATTTTATTTTATTTTTTAAATTTTTTTTTTAATTTATTTATTTACGATAGTCACACTCAGAGAGAGAGAGAGAGAGGCAAAGACACAGCAGAGAGAGAAGCAGGCTCCATGCACCTGGAGCCTGACGTGGGATTCGATCCCGGGTCTCCAGGATCGCGGCCTGAGCCAAAGGCAGGCGCCAAACCGCTGCGCCACCCCAGGGATCCCGATATTTTATTTTTTTGAGTGGGAAATATGCTCTGATCACTAATGTGGTTTGAATATCAAATCAATATTTTTAAAAAGATCTAGGGAAAGTGGTATCTGCCCCATCTGACACACAGGTAATCAGTCTTAGGTTTCTTGTATTATCCTTCCAATTTTCCTTATAAAAATACAAGGGGGAAAAAAACAAGCAAAATGAGTCATGTATGCTACTTATCATCAGGGAAATGCGAATCAAAACTACAATGAGGGGGATCCCTGGGTGGCGCAGCGGTTTGGCGCCTGCCTTTGGCCCAAGGCGCGATCCTGGAGACCCGGATCGAATCCCACGTCGGGCTCCCTGTGCATGGAGCCTGCTTCTCCCTCGGCCTCTGTCTCTGCTCTCTGCTCTCTCTCTCTCTCTGCCTCTCTCTCTCTCTCTCTGTATGACTATCATAAATAAAAAAAAAAAAAAAAAAAAACAACAAACAAAAAAAAAAAACTACAATGATATATTGCCTCACACCTGTCAGAATGGCTAAAATCAACAACACAAGAACAACAGGTGTTGGCAAGGATACAGATACAAGGATACAGTGTTGTACACTGTTGGTGGGAGTGCAAACTGGTACAGCCACTCTGGAAAACAGAATGGAGTTTCCTCAAAAAGTTAAAAATAAAACTATAATTTAGCAATGGCAGTACTGGGTATTTACCCAAAGGGTACAAAAATACAGAATTCAAAGGGGTACATGCACCCCAGTATTTATAACACATTGTCTATAATAGCCAAATTATGGCAACAGCCCAAGTGCCCCTTGACTGATGAATGGATAAAGAAGATATGGTGAATATAGACAATAAAGTATTATCAGCCATCAAAAAAGAATGAGATCTTGCCATTTGCAATGATGTGGCTAGAACTAGAGGGTGTTATGCTAAGCAAAATCAGTCAGAGGGTGACAAATACTATATGATTTCATTCCTATGTGGAATTTGAGAAACAAAACAATGAGCAAAGGGGAAAAGAGACAGAGAGGCAAACCAAGAAACAGACTCTGAACTGTAGAGAACACACTGATTACACTGGTTACAGAGGGGAGGTAGGTGGTGGGGGGGGTGGGGAAATAGTGATGGGGATGAAGGAGGGTACTTCTGATGAGCACCAGGTGATGTATGGATGTGGTGAATCACTATACTGTATACATGAAATTAATATTACAATGTATGTTTACTCCTAGAGTTTTAAATTAAAACTTTAAAAAATCATGAACAGCAACCAAAAATGAGAGTGTATATATATATATTCCCTTCTTTCTCGTGTAAAAGGAACTTGCTATGGTTTACTATAGCCCTCTCCTTTTAAAAGATGTGTTGGGGGCAGCCCCGGGTGGCTCAGTGGTTTAGTGCTGCCTTCAGCCCAGGGTGTGATCCTGGAGAACCAGGGATCCAGTCCCGCATTGGGCTCCCTGCATGGAGACTGCTCTTCTCCCTCTGTCTGTGTCTCTGCCTCTGTGTGTGTGTGTGTGTGTGTCTCATGAATAAATAAATAAAATCTTAAAAAAATCTTTTAAAAAGATTTTTAAAAAAAGATGTCTTGGTGTTATTTTCCTGTAATTGCATAGAGAGGGAGTATGGTGGGGGGGTCATTTAACTTTTATATATTGTTTGAAGGTACGCAGTGTTCCATCGTATAGTTTATTTTACCATGATTTATTTGTGTCCTGTGACATTTTGCATTTCCTGTCTTTTGCTTTATAAACTGCAATGAAGTTGCTGCAATGGTTAACTGCACAAAAGTCAGTTCTTCCACCTGCAAGTTTTACTGTAGGTTAATTTACTTAATCCACTGAATCAAATGTTAATCTCCTCTAGAAGCAGACTCATATGCACACCCAGAATCATGTGGGACCAGATATCGTCTCCCCCCCCCCCCCCCCCCCCCCCCCCCCCCCGACCTTGGCCTAGTCAGGTTAACAATAAATTAATCCTTACACCCTCCTTGGAGTTGTCTTGGTTTGCCCTCCCCCCTGCTTGGGATGAGTTCTCCAGTCCCAGAAGTGAAAATACTGTCTTAGTGCATTTAATTTGTATTTTTTTTTCATTATGAGTAAGGCTGAGAATCTTTTTGCAAACTTGGGGAATATTTGTATTTCTCCTCAGTGTACTGCTCATACATTTTGCCTATTTTTCTACTAGGTTGTTGGCCTTT
>NW_023331851.1:0-32711 GCF_011100685.1 Canis lupus familiaris | reverse complement strand
CTTATCTTTTTTTTAATTTTTTATTTTTTAATGAAAATAAGAGATCAATGATTATACTACATGAATTTTACCTCAATTAAAAAAAATTTAATATGTATTATAAAAATTTCTAAAATTTTATGTCCTAAAATTTCTTCTAACAACTTTCTTGGGATATCCAATGATATTTATTGTCTCAGCTTCTACTCCTCAGTAACCATTTTTCTCTATCTTATTTAAGATTTTTCCTTTCTTCAGCTGCCTGAATAGCAAGTAGTGTCTCATGTTTTCCACAGTTAGTTTCCACATATCATGTGCTCTCCCTTTCTTCTAAGTCTTTGTTTAATCAATTGAATGTATTCTTCCTCTTTTATATACACTTTACATGTGCTTATTTTGTTATTTCTTTTGTCTACACGTTTAATTTAGTTTATTTGAAAATGGCATCTTCCCTTAACCTTGATCCCACATAAAAATTATCCTATTATACCCATTAACAACACTCATCCTTAATGGGAGACATAAAATAAGGCTAAGACATTACATCTGCCTATTGTATTGCAGAAACTGTAGCCTGTGGGTCAAATCTGGCCCAACCCTTAATTTTGTAAATACATTTTATTGGAACACAGCAATGCTCATTCATTTATGTTGTCTATAGTTCCTCTCACAGTATAATCACAGTATTGAGTAGTTAAGACAGAGACACTATTGCTCACAAAGCCAAAAATACTTGCTATCTGGACCTTGACTTTTATAGAAAAAAAAATTTCTAGGGCAGCCTGGGTGGCTCAGTGGTTTAGTACTGCCTTCTGCCCGGGGCCTGATCATGGAGACCCGGAATGGAGTCCCGCGTCAGGCTCCCTGTGGAGCCTGCTTCTCCCTTTGCCTGTGTTTCTGCCTCTCTCTCTCTCTCTCTGTCTCTCATGAATAAATAAATAAAATATTAAAAAAATTCTAGACTCCTATATTAGAAAACCAATAGCTACTTTACGAGGGAAAACTAAATCTCAGTGGATTTGCATAATGAAAAATTTTTTCATTTAATATATATATATTCTCACATAAAATCCAACCACAGGCAAGGTAGAGGTGATACAGGAGAAAATACGATTACACATCTCTCAAAGGTGTCTGTCCTCTGACATTTAACTGGCACAAGGCAAGAAAATATATAACTTCTTCCACCAAAACTCCTTGTCCAGAACTCACCAATTATATGAGTTCCAATCTAGTTGTAAGAGGGATGCAAAATGTTCCCTTGGCTGGTGGTAAGCTTTTATCCAGCACAAATGCAATATTATGGCAGAGAACTATATATTTTTGATGGGCAAATAACTGTCTCTGCCACACGTATTCGTAAAGTTCAGAAAGATACTACAGAGTTGATTTTACTGCTGAGTTTGAAATTGAAAAAATTGAGTAGTTGAGGGGGCCAGTTATTAAGCTGCTCTCTCTGTGAGAAGCATCTCGTCTACCCGGTTTTGTAATGCTGAGACTGCACATCACATTACTCCCTGGCAAACTGTTAGATAAAAGCAGCAGTTGTCTCTGGCACCATTTGGTTCTGGTCGCTACCTTCTTTTTTTGACCTTGTAGAACTAGTTCAGTCATGCTTCCTCAGAGGTGAAGAGTTACCAGGATGTCCTTGAAAGTGCTCTCTCCTCAAAGGTCCATATCCCTGTTCCCGGAGAGAAAGGTCTCCAAGTTCACAGGGTCGCAGAAGGAGGCTGTGACAATCCTGCCAGAAGTCCACCTCTTATCTCCAGGGGCCCTTTTCCATTTCTGGATTCCCATAGCATCAATTCCCAGAGAGTGTTTGCTGGATCTGGCTGAAAAGATACTGGTGACTTATAATGTCAGATACTACTGGAATGGATGCAGTAGATTCCAGTCAGGATTGATTTGGGGACTTCAGGTAGGTCTCACATGTAAAAAGAAGAGCATCAAAAGACTGTAGAACACAATAGCTGAGAAAATCCACTATTCTTTTCCCAAAAAACATTCCTGAAAGGAGAATTGCTTTCCCTGAGTCCCATTGTTAGTTACACCAAATACATTCCTTCAAATGTTTGGATCCACTTTGTACAAAAAGCAGTTACAAGGGACTATACCAAGTGATAAACAACATCTAATTTATCAATTAATAAACATAATGTATATTTTATTCACCCATTTCTCAGGCTTCTACATATCGTTCTTGTATTTTAAAGTATCGGGTACGTGTTACTTTTTTTTTTTTTAAGATTTTATTTATTCTTGAGAGACAAGAGAGAGAGAGAGAGAGAGAGAGGCAGAGACACAGGCAGAGGGAGAAGCAGGCTCCATGCAGGGAGACTGAGGTGGGACTCGATCCCAGGACTCCAGGATCACTGCCTGGGCCGAAGGCAGACACTAAACCACTGAGCCCCAGGGATCCCAGGTACCTGTTACTTATTGAAGTCTTACTTCTTCAAAGCCACTTTCTCGCCATCTTACCTCCATTGTTCCTGCATATTTATACCTTTACTGAAATCTGTGTTCTCCCATCAGCTACAATGCCCACTGCCTCATCCCCACTGACAACTAGGTTCTGTAGTTAACCCTGGTTATCTTTTTTGTTAAAATCTTCTCTAGTCTTCTCTTTTCAAAGAAACCAATTAATTTCATTACTTATTTTTCTATTTGTTAAGCAGAAATGTATTTTTTAAATTATTAAATAACTTGCATTAAGAAACATGCATAAAGCATTTGAATACATTTAGAGAAATAATTATATAGTAAGCAACTGTGTGAACACCACTGTGGCCAGGAATTAGAACATTACTAGTACCTTAGTAGATCCCTGGATTCTTTTTCTGAATTCTAAGTCCCATTCCTCTCAGGTATCTACTCTCCTGACTCAAATTTTTCTGTATTTGATTTCTTCATAAATTTATCACTTAAGTTTATTCCCAAATCATAATTTAGCTTTGTCATATTTTTAACTTATATTCATGTACTCATACTTTCCATAATTTTTTGACTAGCTTATTTCTACAGTATTTTATTTGTAAAATATATCCATGTTTCTGCACACTGCTAGTTTATTCATTTTTACGTGCATTATATTTAATTACATAAATATGCAGCAATTTACTCATCTATTACATTCCTGATGGATATTCAAGTTCTAGATTTTTATGATAATTAACAATGGTGCTAATGAACATTCTTGTACGTGTCACAGTCTATATGGACAAAATTTTATATAGAAAAAGGAGAATCATTATGTTTTATAGGACATGTATTATTTAAATGTTATTGAATAATACCAAAATGTTTTTCCAAAATGTTTTCTAAAGTGATTCTTATCAATTGACATTCCAACTAGCAATAAATTAGAAATTTTATAGCTCATAAGTTTCTTGGTTTCTTTTTCTTTCTTTCTTATAATTATTTAGTGTACAAGTACAGTTCTAATTTTACATTTTCCATATCAATAAGGACACTATTGAAAGTCCTGACTATTCATTACTGTTTTCTTTAATATATTTTAATTACATTTAATTCTTAATGATATTTCTCATATATGATTGCATATATTCTGAACATTTCATATATTTTTATGTAATTTTTTATTTTTTTTAATTTTTTATTTATTTATGATAGTCAGAGAGAGAGAGAGAGAGAGAGAGAGGCAGAGACACAGAGACACAGGAGGGAGAAGCAGGCTCCATGCACCGGGAGCCCGACGTGGACTCGATCCCGGTCTCCAGGATCACACCCTGGGCCGAAGGCAGGCGCCAAACCGCTGCGCCACCCAGGGATCCCTATTTTTATGTAATTTTAAATGGTAGCTTTTAAAATCTCATTTTCTGATTAGCAGACTATATAGAAACAAAATAATAAAATTTATTTTCTTTGTATATATTACATTACAACAAATATACTAAAAAGTACAATCATCATACTAAAAATTCATAATGATTATAATATAGTCATTTTTCACTATTTCCTGTATATATAATCTCAGTGTTTGCAAGTAATTACCATTTTTAATCTAATTCTTTCAAATTTTATTTTATCTCTTTTTCAGATTTATTGGAAATTTACATAAATATAACTTAGATGACCTAGACCATAAAATTTACCCATTTTTTAGTGTCCACTTTTGTGATTTTTGACAGACACATGCAGTCATGTAATCACTGTCAAATAGAGAACATAAAAAATTTCTATCATTTAAAAATTTTTCAGACCCTTTTGTCTGAAGACAGCCCACTGCCAGCCTTTAGCCCCCAATGACACTGCTTCCTTCCAATAATTATGTCTTTTACTCAGTAATAAATCAATGAATTCAGACATATAGAGTCATGTAGACTTCGAGCCTTTGTTCACTTAGCATTTTACAGTTTGTATTCATTAATGTGGTTGCATGTATCACAAGTTTATTCTTTTTCATAGCTCAGTAGAATATCATATGGATGTGCCAACATTTATCAGTTGAAGGATATTTAGGTTGTTAGCAGTTAAGGCACTTTGGGAGTAATTATGAAAAAAAAATCTATATATAATCACAGCAATCTGGAAAGTATTGTCAATCTTAACAATATTAAGCCTTACATTTATTTAGGGCACGTGAATCACCAGATTATATATTATAGTTTTAATTTCTCGGTATATTTTATAACTTCTAAATTTCTTGTAACCTATGTAAATTTTAGGCCTGTTAGGATCCCTTATTTTCCTCACAAAGATTTTACTTTCATTGAAGTCATTTTCCCTTAATTATTTCAGGAATATTATAGTGAAAATGCAAAGTACGTTTAAACAATTGGTCTTCATAAAATTATCTGATATATGCCTACCATGCAGTGTACATCTTCTTACTAAGATTTACCTGCAACTTTACAATTTAATAATTTCATGGAATCTACATGCAGATCCAGAGTAAGGGTTTATATTTAAATGTTACTCTCAGATAAATATTTGTACATTATTACAATACGTATTTGTTTAATTTGAGTTATATAGATTCCTTATTAAAGATATAGTTCTTCAAAAAATATATAAAGCACTGGGAACATAATTATAAAGAGAAATGATAAAATCAATGAAATCGGGATCCCTGGGTAGCGCAGAAGTTTGGCCCAGGGCGCGATCCTGGAACCCGGGATCGAATCCCACGTCGGGCTCCCTGCATGGAGCCTGCTTCTCCCTCTACCTATGTCTCTGCCTTTCTCTCTCTCTCTCTCTGTGACTATCATAAATAAATAAAATTTTAAAAAAATAATGAAATCCATGTGTATTGCAAGAATGGCAAGAATTTTAGCACACTTTAAGGATTTTAAAATACTTTTCAAATTTCAGAAACATATCAGAGTAATTAACAAAACAACAGTGACGATACTCCTGAAACTAATAGCAATTATAGCAAATTGTAGGTTGCAGGTAAATATACAAAAGTCAATTGCTTTCCTATATATCAGCAATGAATGAGTAGAATTTGAAATAAAAAAACACGGTGCTATTTACATAGGTGCTATTTACATTAGAACTCCAAAAATAAAATTCTCAGGTATAACTCTAATAAAATATGTACAAGATCTATATGAGGAAAACTACAAAACACTGATGAACGAAATCAAAGAATAACTAAATGAATGAAGAAGAGATATTCCATGTGCATGGATATGGGGAGACTTGTTATGTCAATATATCAGTTCTTCTCAACTTAATATATAGATTCAGTGCAATCCTAATTTACAATCCCAGAAATTTATTTTATGCATATTGATAAAGTGATTCAAAAGTCCCTGAAAATCCAATATAATTAAGGCAGAAGAACAGAATTGGAGGACTGATACTGATGTTAAGACATTATAAAATGACAATAATCAAGACAGTGAGATTTTGGTGAAAGAACAGCCAAATAGATCAGTTGAACAGAATAGAGAGCCCAGAAATAGACCCATATATAGACGACTGATCATTGACAAAGTAACAAAGGCAATATAGTATAACAATAGAGTTGCTTCAACAAATGGTACAATGGGAACACTGAATCTACATGCCAAAGAATGAATCTAGATGTAGACCTTGCAGCCTTGACAAAATTAACTCAAAATGAATCATAGACCTAAATATAAACACCAAAAATATAAATTCTGAAAGAACATAGAAAAAAATCCAGATTACCTTGGGTTTGGCAATGACTTTTTAGAGTCAAAATCATGATCCATGAAAGAAATAATTGGTAAACCGTATTTCATTAAAATTAAAAGACTTATGCCCTGTGAAAGACAATGTTAAGAGAAGAAAAACCATTGACTGTGAGAAAATGATTGTAAAGACTGTTCTTCAAAATAGAGAACAAACTCTTAAAACTCAATAATAAAAAACAACAATTTGATTAAAAATTAGGCCAAAGAAGACCTCATCGAGGAAGATATGAATGCAAAATAAACAAATAAAAGATGCTCCATATCATATGCCATCAGGAAATTATAAATGAAAACAACAATGAGTTATCACTACACATCTAGTTAAAATGCCCCAAATCCAGAACACTGACAACACCAGTACTGCCAGGCATGTAAATGGTATAGACACTTTGGAACGTATTTTGGCAGTTTCTTACAAAATCAGCATACTTAGGATCCCTGGGTGGCGCAGGGTTTGGCGCCTGCCTTTGGCCCAGGGCGCGATCCTGGAGACCCGGGATCGAGGTCCCACGTCGGGCTCCCTGTGCATGGAGCCTGCTTCTCCCTCTGCCTGTGTCTCTGCCTCTCTCTCTCTCTCTCTGTATGACTATCATAAATAAATTTAAAAAATTAAAAAAAACAACAAAAAAAAACAAAATCAGCATACTTTTACCATATGATCCATATTTATTAGTATTTACCCAAAGTAATAGAAAACTTATATTACACACAAAACTGGCACATGAATGTTCTTTGCAGCTTTATCATAACTACCCAAAACTTGGAAGCAACCAAGATGTCCTTCTGTAGGTAAATGGATAAATATAAAATGTGGTACATTCAGACAATGGAATATTATTTAGTGCTAAAAAGAAATGAGCTACCAAGCCATGTGAAGACATCAAGGAATCTGAAAAAGCTATGTACCCTATGTTTCCAAAGATATGACTTTCTGGAAAGACAAAACTATGTAGATGATAAAAATAACAAGCAGTTGCCAGGGGTTGAGAGAAGAAGGGATAATTGGCAGAGCAGAGGGGATTTTTAAAGATTATTTTAAAATGATGTGCCACAATATCATAATGACAGATACATGTCATCATATATTTATCCACACCCATAGAATGTAAAATAATACCGAGATTGAATCCTAATGGAAACTGTGGATTTTGGAGTGGTTATGATGTGTCAGCATAGGTTCACCGATTGTAATAAATATACCACACCAGCGGGGGATGTTGATACTGTAGATAGCTATGCATGTGGAGCTGAGTGCAGGGAGTATATAGGAATTCTCTGTACCTCTGTCACAATTTTAGTTTCACAGCAAAGTGAGAAAAAGGTATAGAGATTTTGCCATAACTTTTCAATTTGGCTCTGAACCTAAAATTACCCTAAAACATAAAATTTTAAAAATATTTTAAAAGATAAAAATAGTTAAGTACAATAAAGTAAAAAATATATAATTATATATAGTTGCAATTAGTCATAGTGTATAGTGCAATTAGCCATATAACTTCATATAATTTTATTTTTATATATGGTAATTCCTTCCTTACTTTATTACATTTTTTCTTTTTTAAACCACTAGTTAAATGTTTTCTTTCCAATGTTTATTTTATCATCTATCTATCTATTATCTATCTACCTATCTTCATCATCATCATCATCTATCTATTTGAAAGTGCATTATTATCCATAAACTGTTTCACAGAGGCTGAGAGCTGTACTTCACTTATCTAAGAGGAACGTGGAGTTGAGAATTTAACAGAGAAGAGTTCATGTGGTGTATGACTACTTACACTTTCCAAATAGGGCCACTATGACATATCCCACCCCACATGCTGTTACAATATGACAGATAGTCTTACCATTGGCTGAAGGGTTCCATTCCTCTCCACTTTGTTGAATGATTGTTTCTGTATCCCCAAGAAGATGGCATAAGTAAAGCTATGTGTTTTCCAAAGGCAGGCATAAAAAAAAAATCATGAATCCTGCCTTGTCTTTTAAGAATCTTGCTCTTGAAACACAGACATCATGCTGTGAGGAAGCCATATAGTAGCCCCTTAGAGCTGCTCTAGTCTACAGACCAAGATCTAGCCTGTAGCCTGAATCAATCAACACACATATGAAGGAAGCAAATCTTCATGTATGCCAGCATCCACCTGTCTAATCATCCTCAGCATGCCAATCACCTCAGCTGACAACATGTGTAGCAAAAACAAGTTATGCTTGCCAATTGCTACTGAAATTACAGTTTCACTATCAAAGTATCTACTGATGGTTATTAAGCCTAGAGTAGGTCATATACATCACCAGACATTGGGAACATTATAATACATGTGCAGTAGGCTTAAAGATCAATTTGTCCATTTTAACAGAAATTTGGATGCTTTGGAAGATATTTCTTTTATTTTTTAAGATTTTATTTATTTATTCATGAGAAACACACAGAGAGAAAGGCAGAGACACAGGCAGAGGAAGAAGCAGGCTCCCTGCAGGGAGCTTGATGCGAGACTTGATCCTGATCCCGGGACTTTGGGATCACCACTCTGAGTCAAAGGCAGATGCTGAACTGCTGAGCCACCCAGGCATCCCATTTGGAAGATATTTCTACAAGAAAAATATGAAAGTGATAGGCTGAGTTGGAGTATTTGGAAAGAAATATTTGGTTTAGCATTTTAAAGATCTGTATAAAGTTTTGAGAATAGAAATTTATAATAAGCTTGTAGAAATTTATGAAAATGTAAAATAAAATTCAGTTATTAAGTTCAGTTAATACAAATGTTTTCAAAAAAGGAATCATGATGGTATTTTTGACTCATCATTAAGCATTATTATAATGATAATATTATTAACTGAGGATTTAACTTTAAAGGATCATATTTACTGGTAGAAAGATAGCAGTGGATTTTTTAAAACCATGTTTTTCTATTAAAGGATTTATTTAGTCATAAAAATTGATCAATCAAAAATGATATAAACATTTTTATATAGAATGATGACTGTAGATATCAAGAGGATTGCCAACATTTTAACCTTCAGCACTACTGTTTTTTTATAATATACACTTCTATTACTCTAATAAAAATTAACATAATATTTGAAAAAGTATGGACCATGGTCTTTAACAGTTTATTAGTGTATTAGAGTCAATATTATTTGAAATAAAGAAAATAGAATGTCCTCAAAGTCCTGTGTCCCTTTCTGTAAATAAATATGACTTTTCCAGGCATTAATTGAGATCTCAGCTATAATCACAAAATACAACTATAAATACCTATATCCTAGTCCTAAATTTATTTCCAATAATCATGATCAAATCTGTGTCTCCATTAAAGAAATCACTGAACCTCAATCATTTTTAGAGGCAAAAGATGCTTATAATAGTATAATAGTATGTTTTAAATAAGGTGAGTCTTTTCTGAGATATTTTTCATGTTATCTTGCTATTCTGCACAAAATATTTAGTTTCCTGAGCATTTTTGTCACACCACAAATTATGAAAGAATTAAACACTTGAAACAAAATATAGAACAGTTTAAAGTATTATTTTATTAGCTTGCCATTGAAAAAAGCAAATGTATGGTACCTGGAAGTATGAGAGAAGATTGAGATTATCTGTAAAGAAAAAAGAATGAGCTATAAAGAGGGTACTGTGCACGCCATGACAGTGTAATACCTACCTGTACAATATGGAATTTCCATCAATTCATTTCATAATTGACTGCAAAGTTTATACATTTTCAGCAATTGAAAGTACTCTCAAAATGCCACAGAGCATTTTCATGTAAGACTATTAAAGGCTTCTGAAGACCCAACCAAGCAGTGAACATATATATACCTGGGATTTTTCTCAATTATATAGAATGTACTTGGTCTTTGGAGTATGAACCACCAAGATATGTGCAAGAAATCTTCATTTAGGAGAACTTCCACGGAAGTTTTCCATGGGGTCTTTTCCTCAGGTTATGTAGCCAAGTCAAGCTGCCTCTCAGATTATACCAGGTTAAAGCCACCAGTAAACAAGTCGGCCCTACCCAAGGAGGGGTCAAACTAAAGAATGTTTCAAAAATCATTATTTGACTCATTCCTCCTTATCTTGTCAAGAATTGACACCAGAATCTCCAGTCATCCCTGCAGCTAAGTATGGAGATTTTTTTTTCCAAACTAGCAATAAATAATTCTACTTTATGCATAGTAGGGATTCAGTCAATACTTTTTAAGATTTTATTAATTTTTGAGAGAGATTGAGCCAGGAAGAAGGACAGAAGGAGAGGCAAACTCCATGGGAGCCCAATGTGAGACTCAATCCCAGGACCGGAGACCTGAACCAAAGGGAGACGCTTAACTGACTGAGCCACCCAAGTGCCCTAGGTAATATTTTTTAAATGCCTGTAGCAGTGTAGAGTCCTACCAAACAGAAACCATAAGGCTCAGTAGGATGAAATCTATACTCTGATGCAAAACTATACTTAATTTAATATATATATATATATATATATATATATATATATATATATACACACAAATTAAAACTGGAACCAATACATGCCCTTCTAATAATATGGGAATCTGTAGCAATAATTACGAATAAATGAGGAAGGCCAGTCTATTCATTCATTCATTCATTCAGCCTGTCAATTAACAAGTATTTGTTGAGGACCAGCTATTGCTCTACATGGCACTTCCCCTGCTACTTTATTAATTTTTAAAAAACATGTTTAGCTTAGATGTTTAGCAGAATCTAAAACCTTTATATATCTAGAAGTAGGCTTTCTGCAATTCAGGTTTCTTAAAACAACTTTGCTTTAATCCATAAAACCAATCCATTACTTCAAGAGTATTTTATCTGGATGCCAATAAAACACATCCCAGGAGAAGAATATCAGTCACTGGGAAGTATACTTTGAGGAATTAAAATGGTCACACAAGCATAGCTAAATGCCATGGCAAAAGGATCATTTTAGCACTTAGATTACCATTTAGGTGGTTCAACTCAAATAAGGCAAGCCAACATTGTCTGGATTTACATCTAGTATATTCTTACAACATGCAGGATGTAGCCTTAAGATAAAGGAACAGGATGCATAAACGATGGGCTTACAGGTAAATCAGCAGGGGCCATTTAGCAGATGGTTACTGAGGTACTGACTTGAGAATAGGTTATTAAAGAATATGTCTTAAAATTTTCACTTCATTTTGTGGTCATGGGATATATTTTTTATGAAAAATATTTAATATGTTACAATGGGTTTGATATATAATTTTAGCATATTTATTGAGCATCTATTATGTAAATTGTTCGTAAATGCAATATTTTAGTAACATTGCTATTTCAACCAGCGTTCTGAAGGTCTCATTTCATCTTATTAAGATGTTCTAATTGGGTTGCCTGGGTGGCTCAGTTGGTCAAGCATCTGCCTTTGGCTCAGGTCATGATCTCAGGGTCCTGGGATCAAGCCCTGCATTGGGCTCCTGTGTTCAATAGGGAGTCTGCTTAGGATTCTCTCTCTCCCTCTCCTTCTGTCTCTCCCCACTGTTTGTGCTCTCTCTCTCCTAAATAAATACATAAAATCTTATAAAAAATGTTCTAATTGCAGAAACCTGAAGAATTACTAATGATTTTGTAATTAGTTTGTGTGTTCTCTATATGTAACATCATAACATTCAACCAGAATGACTTTGGCTTTTTTACCAAGCCACAGAATGACATTTGGGCTTAGAAATGTCAATCTACTTAGTAAAAGGTGGATTCAGGTTATAGCAAGAATAATAAAAAACAGTATTTTTCAGCCAGAAAAAAAACCCCACAGAATTAAAGCTAAAAAATTTTTCGGTGTGTACAATTGATTATGTGCTAAATTGAGGAAGGTAATTTAGTTATTTAATAATATTCTTCCATTTTTACTACCCCACATCCAAACAGTAAATGTGAACTTTACTTGGACACTATGATTCAATTAAAAATTCACATTATATTCAAATATCGGTTATTATGGTAGGGGGTATTATTATCATGGGGCTTACTGCATTTAAGATATTTCTGAAAGTCATAAAGAGAAGACTGATTTAATATCACAGAAGAAAAGGATTTTGCATTAGCATTTTTTTTGTTTATTTCTTTACCATAAATGCATATATTCTCTAGCATTTGATTTTGACCTGACAATATGACTCTTGGTTTTTGGCAATGAATCTGTGCATTGTCAATTTTATTTTAATTGAAGATCTGAAATTATATCAATGGCCATAGACCCCGTGTAGACTTAATATCTCTGATCCCTAGTTCATCTTGATAATTTATTAGGTATTGTAACTCATAGAGATCAGCATAAAGGCAACACATTCAACTGTTCTCATAGGTTTCGTCTTTTGAGGGGATAATTATGCAAACCTCAGGAGGTTTTGAACAATAAAATCCTATGATTTTTGCAAGATTGTTATGGATGGAACCTGAGATGTATTTTCCAAGTATTGCAGATTTACATTAAATATTTTAAATATCTATCAAATATAAAAATATGCTTTTCTGCATTACTATTCTTCATAAAATGCTTGCTTGTATTGTTTTTAGGAAGAATATTTTGACTTCTCACTTATAGCCCTACTGCCAAATATGTATCACTTAATAGAGGAAGAAAATAAAAATACGAATTTAAACTGTCTTATGTTTTTCAGAAGACTGTACTTTTATGGCCATTTAGAGCACTGAAACTACTTGTTTTTTGCTCTCCTTGCCAAATTTTTTCCCAAGCCACAAATGTCAGTTCCTACTCATCTGCTGCTCTGTTTCTTACTGACACCCTACAGATTGCTTGAGTTGTATTCCAGCTCAAATTGGATCATTTGAGTAAAAAAGGAATTTTAAAATCTGTTGCTTGTTTCTTTAACTTCTTTTACCTCCTTCCCATACAACGTTATACTATTGTAAATAGAAATTTCTATTTATAGATCCCAGGAAATCTTTAATTTAAAATAAGAATTGTATATGTCAAAGATTTTAAAATGCCAATCAATCATGTAGACATTTAAAGTAATGGACACAATAGTTCTATAAAAACAAAAAAAAATACTTTTATTAAAATGAATTTTAATAGCATGATTTCGATTATTTTCAAGTAGTTTAAGATAAACTGTCTTTGGTAAAAGGAAATCTAAAAAAATTCTCAACACTTTAGAATACTTTAAATGATTGATGATCTTTTGCAATATTTTATGAACATCTAATTCTAACAAAAATTTAATGATTCGGGATCCCTGGGTGGCGCAGCGGTTTGGCGCCTGCCTTTGGCCCAGGGTGTGATCCTGGAGACCTGGGATCGAATCCCACGTTGGGCTCCCGGTGCATGGAGCCTGCTTCTCCCTCAGCCTGTGTCTCTGCTTCTCTCCCTCTCTCTCTCTCTCTCTCTCTGTGACTATCATAAATAAATAAAATTTTTTTAAAAAAGAAAATCTTAAAAAAATAAAAATTTAATGATTTGAAATCAACCACAGTCAGTCACTGACATCACTCAGTGGTATTCTAAAGTATGCAAGAATTTATTACCATTACCATATCTTCTATATATATGGTTTCCCATTTTTAGTAGCATTGTAGCTCAACGATATACAAGATCCAATATTTTCATGTTCACCCCAAGTCTTACTTTTAGGATTAAAAAACAAAAAAAAATGTATAATTCATTCATATTTAGGCCAACTTTGAAATTTTACTCTACATATATATTACTTGAAAGCTTGTCTAATAGCTAATTTCAGTCTTCACTAGCAGAAATACAATATATGTCTAGAAGTATTTAAATAATTCTCAAACATAGTAATTCTGATTCCAGGTGTCCTCAGACCATGTTTTAGGAACATCATACAAAATATTAGGTGATTAATTACAGCACGAACTATTTACCACCCATAAGAATTTTTTTTTACTGGGCACCAGGGTGGCTCAGTGGTTGAGCATATGCCTTTGGCTCAGGTCATGATCCTGGGATCCTGGGATCGAGTTCCACATCAGGCTCCCTGGATGGAGCCTGCTTCTCCCGCTGCCTGTGTCTCTGCCTCTCTCTGGGTCTCCTATGAATAATTAAAATCTTTTTTTAATGTGCTATATCACTCACACAGAATTCTGGTAATTCAGTAGTAAGCATTCTAAATCATATGACTGGACTTGGTGGGTTCATCATTTTTTAGATAGAGAATAAATTCCTTAAGGATGTTAGATGTCTGGACAATCCAAAGCCCCTTTTGAAGTGTGATGCTATCCATAGTTTAGCAGCAGTTACAGAAAATGTCAACTTTTGGATTTATCTAAGAATGCATTTTTTTCTTCCTGTATGTTCTAAAGTATCTTATAAATTCTTTGTAGTATAACTGCAAAGCAGTGGTGATTCAAAACTGCAGATTGGAAGTAGCATTGCCATTAATTATAGGACAGCAGAAACAATTGAAGAAGGATGAATAGGAGTCTTTATTCAGAAAATATTTAGTGGCTGACATTGTAGTGGTATCAATATCTATAGTATGATGATAATATTAGGCAACTGAAAAGGAATGGGAAAGAAAGTTATTATATACCACTAAAGAAAAGAGTTGCATCATATTGCTTTATAAGTGCAAATTTAATTTTACATATAAAAAAAGAAAATGGATGCTATCTTTACATATCTGAAAGGGTAATGTCTTATTCTTCATTTAGTCAGAGGTCTGCAGGAGTCCTGGGTAACTATAAGTATCTAGCATCATTTCTGTAAGATTTCATTTGAAAAATGAGGGATGTGCTTAATAATAATCCATTGGTTTAAAGAAGAAAGAGCTAACCTTTATGAACTAGATTCTCAATTTCTTGAGGTTATTGAACTATTTCTCCATATTAGCAAGCATGACTCAGAAATGTGGTTTAGAACTCTTGAATTATTTATTGAGAGTTTATTTTTTAATATTTTATTTATTTATTCATAGAGACACAGAGAGAGAGAGAGAGGCAGAGACACAGGCAGATGGAGAAGCAGGCTCCATGCAGGGAGCCTGATGTTGGACTCCATCCAGGTTCTCTAGGATCACGCCCTGGGCTAAAGGCAGTGCTAACCCACTGAGCCACCTGGGCTGCCCTTATTGAGAGTTTAAAAAAAGATTTTTAAAACTGCAAGAGATACATTCATAAGCACTATAATTAAATATAGAGAGAAGAAAAAAAATATGTTCAAATGACCCAAAGGAAGGCAAGATAAAAAACAAAGGGACAACAAACAGAGGACACATTTAAAAAAATGACAGAGCTGTACCATCTCAGAAGTTATATTAAATATAAGTGATACTAATATACCTCCCCCAAAAAAGAAAGACTGATAGAGTGGATTAAAAAATAAGACCCAACTTTGTCCTCTTCAAAGATTTATTTGAGCGTAAGAGGGGCAGAGAAAGAGAATCTCAAGCAGACTCCCTGCTGAACATGGAGTGAAGCTGGACTCTATTGCAGGACTCTGAGATCATGACCTGAGCCAAACACAAGGGTCAGGTGCACAACTGACTGAGCCATCCAGGCGCCCCCCAACTCTGTGCTCTTTATAAGAAATTCATATCAAAGTCAAATTAAATGACATAGGTACATGGAAAGTAAAAAAAAAAAAAAGGCAAACCAAGAAACAGGCTCTTAACTATAGAAAGCAAACTGATGTTATCAGAAGGGAGGTGGGGGTGGGAGATAAGTTAAGAAAATAAATAAAAACAAAACAAAAGGAAAACATACAGATGATAGTAAAGAAAATTACTAGAGACAAAGTGAGGATAAAAGGACCAATCAGGAAGATATAATGATTGAGATGTGTACATACCAAACAGTAGAGTTTCAATACAAATGAAGCTAAAAACTTTTAAGATCTACTCTCTTAGCAACTTTCCGATATGCATTACAGTATTAGTAACCTAGTCACGATGTTGTACATTATATCACCAGAATTCATTTATCTTATTAGTAGCAGTTTATATCTTCTGATCGCCTTTACCCATTCCCTCCAAGCACCCTTGACTTTGGGAACCAACAATTTGCTTTACATTTCTATGAAAGATTTTTTTTTTGAGATTCCACATATAAGTTAAATCACATATAAGTGTCCTTTCTCAACAACCTGACTTATTTCATGTATTATAATGGCTTTCAAGTTCATCCATGTTATCATGATATATTACATTTTCTTTATCCATTTATTCACTGATGGGCACTTAGATTGTTTCCATGTCTTGGTTATTTAAATAATGCTACAGGATACATAGTGCTGTAGATATCTCCTTGACATAGTGACTTTGTGTCCTTTGGATATATACCAAGAAATGGAATTGCTGTGTCATATGGTAGTCCAATTTTAACTTTTTGAGGAACCTCCATACTGTTTTCCATAGTGGCTGCACCAGTTCACATTCCCACCAACAGTGCATACGGGTTCCATTTCATTTATCCTTGTCAATACATTATGTCTTATATTTTTGATGTAGGTCATTCTAATAGTATGAGATAACATCTCATTGTGGTTTTGTTTTGCAGCTCTCTGATAATTAAGTGGTATTAAGCACTTTTCCTGTACTTCTTAATTGTCTATGACCCTTCTTTGGAAAAAATGTTTATTCAATTCCTCTGACCATTTTTGAATCATTGTTGTTGTTGTTGTCACTGAGGTATATGAGCTCTTTCTCTCCTTAAGATAGTAACCACATATCACATACGTCATTAGTAAATATTTTCTTCCACTCCATAGGTTACTATTTCTTGTTTTTGATGGTTTCTTTTGCTGTGCGGATTTTTAGTTTGGTGTAGTTCCACTTGTTTATTTTCGGTTTTGTTGTCTTTGCTTTTAGTATCACTCTAAAAATGAATTTATTTTTGTTAATTAAGTTGTTTTCTACTACTTGTACTCTCTTGATAGTAATAGATTTCATAATACTTCCTAAATTTCAAATCAATGATTGCTATATCGAGATGTAATACAAAATCAATTATGGATGATATAACAATTAGATAAAATAGCTAGATAAAATGTTGTTGTGCTTCCCTGTGTCACGTAATTACTGTGATATGTATTAGAAAGAATAAAATAGTATAATGTCAACAATAAATGTGCATGTATTTTTGAAAACCTATTGATAAATACAAAAAACTACAAACCTGCAAGAGCAGATAAAGATTGTTATGCATATGAAGGGTTTATTCTTTGAAAAACTGCTTAGTAAAGATACCACAATATAATCTGTGCATTCTCCTCCTTTATGAGACTCTTTCACACATCACATTGGAATGGATTATACTGACAACAAGGCTAAGCAATACAGTGTCTGTTTCTGTTACCACAACAACAGTAGTCTTTACATGGCATGGTTTTCATTCTGTGTTCCTGTTAATCTTTCTTTCTTTCTTTATTCATTTTTAAAGACATTGATAGAAGGCACATAATCTTTGTATACAGTAAACATTACAATTTGAATAACTATGCTGAGGTGGAATTTTACATGACAGTAGGGAATTCACATGAGAGTAATTGAAACACATCACTTTATTATACTTAGGAGTGTAACACTTAATTTTTATTTTATCACTGGATGTCAGGTACCTAGCCTGATTCTGTTTCCAAGTCTGTAATTTTGGAACTCTTTAAAATATTTTTGTTGGCTTATTTTAACAAAAACTTTATTCAAAACTGCAATGAAGTTTTATTAATATTAGAATTACTTCAAATTTTGAATATCTTAGATAATTATTGTGTTTAGTGACTTCATAAAAAGAAAATGACTGAAGTTCTTTTTGTCTGGCCATTGTAATATTTCATGAAAGTATTTTTCATGTTATAATATCTGGTATGCATATTATAGCTCTATGTACACATATATAACTATATCTCTATGTGCATATATTTTTCTGTCATTGTTTTTATTACTAAATGTGTTAAACTTAAAATGAAAATTAAAATAGGGATCCCTGGGTGGTGCAGCGGTTTAGCGCCTGTCTTTGGCCCAGGGTGCGATCCTGGAGACCCGGGATCAAATCCCACATCGAGCTCCCGGTGCATGGAGCCTGCTTCTCCCTCTGCCTGTGTCTCTGCCTCTCTCTCTCTCTCTCTCTCTCTCTCTCTCTCTGTGACTATCATAAATAAATAAAAATTAAAAAAAATAAAGTATTAAAAAAAGAAAATTAAAATATAACTCTTTTAGCTTTGTATTTATTGCATTTTAATTATATCTCATGTGTCAGGGAGATGGTACTATTGCTGCTTCTTTTAATGTATGAAAAATATGACCAGAAAAATATTTGAGAAACACATGAGAAAGAGTCGGTAGTACTTTTCATATTTCATAATGAAAAAAGAAATATTTCTTTCTTTAATTCCGTATCATCAGGCAGGATTACTGTCTTGATTTTTATCAAGTTTTATGAAAGTTCACAGGTGTGAAAGTCATACTCTTCTATAATTTAATCTATCATAGTTCCCAGACAAGCTGAAAATGAGAAGAGTAGTTGTAAGTTAAATTTAGACGACTAATTTTTTTTTGTAAATTTAAGTTAGAAATTTAATTGATAAGAATGATAGTGAGGTATTTTAGAAGACCTACTTTGTGGAAGTGTAAGATACAGATAAAACGAAACATATATGTGAAGACTAATGTCAGGAATGATAAAACAAGAAAGCATAGGAAGTAAGAGAGAAAGTTTGGAGAAGATCAAAACAAAGTTAAAATTGTAATACTTAGACCCTGATATATAGTCTTAACAGGAGTCTAATTTAATGCTGAGTGATTCTGAACTATTGAATTAAACTGAGATAAAATTCTTTAAACCACATCATTCACCTTCTGAATATAATACAGTGAATTAGTGTCACCTTATACATTATTCTTTGCTCATCTCAGCCAACAGTAAAATTCTTCACCAGCACTGCTTCAATATACCTTTTACAAATATCTCTGCAACTCAAAAAAAAAATATCTCTGCAACTCTTTCTTATTCCTTTGCCTAGCCTTGGCACTAATACTTCTGATGAACTTCATTTCTGCCCTATTGTAATAACAGTAGGTGTAGAGCTTATTTTAATGTCAGTTTTGGGAAAGATATGCATAAAGCATAAATTTTTCTTATACTCACATTGAATTTCAAGCCTTAAAAAAAATCTTGCTTGTCCTATGAATGAAAATGTTGAATAGAAAAAGTAGTTTTTTTCTTTCCATTTATTTCAATTCTAAACAATTAATTGGTTATTTTAGTAAAACTATAATTTTTTCCATTACCCAATTAACTTTTCCCTCTATTCATGCAATAAAAAAAAAAGTCAACACATTCACAATTCATTTTTGATATTCCCAAACAGAGCCAACATCCTTAGAGTAAGATCATAGTTTCCAGGATGTCTACCTACTTACAAGAGTATAAGAAAGACATTCACACAAACGACTAAAGCCAAATTTTCTTATGGTTTCTTTTCCTTTTATTAGGGGATAAAAAGTTCAACATCAGAAAAACATCCTATTTCCTGAAGGTGCTCAATTCCATCAATAGGAGTTAAGAGAAGACCTATGACATATGTGCAACTTGCCCCTTCCTAACAGAGTAGAATAACCCCCTTCATCCTTGCTAGACATACATATCCCAACTAGGACATTGAGCATCAGCATCACAGATCAAAAAAGCAACAATGTGATTGAAATAAGAACCTACCTTCCCCAGCCCACATGTTTCTTTAAACAGAGATTAAGAGAAATCTTAGATACCCATTCTTCTCTCCATCCTTTCACCCTGTTTCTCCATAATTCTATGCAACAAGCCCACCAGGATGATTGGGAATTAAATTTCTTCCATATCAGTGACAATAGGAATCACAGGTCAATCTTAACTCCAAGACTCTAAGTTTTATACGTTTTTCGGGTTTCTATCAGTTTCTCTTCCCTATTACTCCCCCACACTCTTGAAGACTCTTCAGTGTTCCCTTATAATTGGAAGTTGCCCAGATCCTCAATGTCTTCTTTGAACATTCTTCTCAACATTTTGCTCTGTTGTGAATTTGGCCTTCCCCGAAAGTTAGTGTTTTCCTTGAAGTTCACTCAAGTGGTGGCTCATTGTTTGTTTCTTTTCTGAATCAGAGAACACTAGTAGGATAAATGCTAAAAATGACACCTGGGCACATAATTTTCAAACTACCCGGAAAATAAAGCAAAAGATAAACTCCTGAAAGAAACCAGAAGTTGAGGAAAAACACTTTACCGATAGAAAAACAGCACTTAGAATTGCATCCTACTTCTAAGAAACTATGCAAGCAAGAAAAAAGTGAACTACATATTTAAAACATTGAGAGAAAAATAACATCAACATAGAATTTTTTACCCTACAAAATTATGCTTCAAAAGTGAAGGAGAAATAAAGGCTATTTTAGACAAATAAAATTGAGGGAATTAGTTGCCAGTAGATGTGCACAAAACTTTGAGAGTTTCTTTAGAGTGAATAGAAATGATACACATTGGAAACTAATTTCCACATAAAAAGAGAGCATTAACGAAGTAAGGGAAGGCAAAATTTAAACTGTTCCTATTGTTAATTGATCTAACCGAGAACAATTTGTTCAAAATGATACCAACAATGAATTTGATTATACATACTTATATATATATATATACATATATATATATATATAATGAATATATACATGCTTGTGGATGCCCATATACAAGTAAATTGAAAGACACAAGACAAGAGAAAACAGGAGGGGACTAGGATTGTGGTGTTATTATAAAGTACTCACAGTATCTGTTAAATGACATACCGTTGTTTGAAAGTGGTCATGGATTAGTTGTAAATGTATATTGCAAACTACAGGGCAACTAGGAGAAAAAATGTTAAAAACAAACAAATCAAGTATTGATATGCTATAAAAAAAGGAGAAAAATGTAACTGTAACTGTCCAGTTAAAACCACAAAACACAGAAAAAGAGTGGAAGACAAAAATAAGAACAGGGCAAAAATAATAACACTAAAAAACAATAACAGAAACAAATGTGTATATATAGAGAGATAGATATATGCTTGATCCTCCTTTAATTTTGAATGCAGCCACTTTTTTTCCCTTCCTCTCTTATGATCTCACAGGATGAAAATTCCCTTAACTGACTTGATGGCTTTTCAGTTTCCAATGGAGTAGAAAAATATTTGCCACTCTGCAGAATAATTGCTATTTAGAGAGATGCACAGTGAAACTTTATGGACAGAGAAAGGTGTAAAGGTTCAGAGGTGTTTTTTAAAAAGAAGCAACATTTAGACTGACATTTAAGGTTGTGAAAGAATCTAATAAACTGGTTGGTGAGTTCAGGCCATCTAAGAATAACAAGATTGAGGATATTATATTTATCAGCATTCTTTAGAGTGGGGAGCCACTCATTTAAAAAAAGCAGCAATTTGTTCAGTACTTGGCCTACACTCAGTATATACTGCTGGAACCCAGACTTTAGAGAAATTTGTTGAAATTCTCTGTACAACAAAAAGGATAAATTTGATCCATTGAGTAAGAAAGGATGAAAAGCTGAGGACTGTTTGAAGGAGGGCAGAGGAGATCCAAAAAATGCAAGAAAAGAAAGATAGAAAACCAATAGCATCATGGATGAAAAAGTTTCTTGAGGAAAGAATATTTTTGCTATGTGATGCCTGAGATACATACACTCTTCTTCAACTTTATCAAATTTTAGTAAAGTACATATTGCTTACCAGTGCTTCTTATTGTAGGAAAATTTTAAGATGGATTGAACTCAGAGAGAGGAAGAGCTTATATTCATATCTTTGCGAATGCATGGCATGTCAGGTGAAAAGCTGGAGGAAAAATATTTCAGTTGGTATCAGGGTTAACTGAGATCTGTCATTTTAGAAATTACTCTTTTTTTAAAAATTGAGCTTTATTTATGAAAATAAAAATTGTAACTTAACAGATGCCTTATAAGTTAAATTAGCTAATTCTGTAGGATATTTCTCGCCTTATAAATTTCTTTTTTCATATACTATAGACCTAATGCTTTGTGGAACCTGCTTTGGGAAAAGATGGCTTCACTACCAAAAATGAACGTCAACAAAAAGAAAAATATCTGAATACAAATGAAATCTGTAACTATTTATGGAAAATATTTTCTATTAACCAACCAAGTAGAAATAGCTAGAACAAAAGGAAAGATTTTATTTACAGTGTTTTCATTCCTTAAAATAAGGGCCCGTGAATGGCTTTTTGTCCTTTCCTTTTTTAAGTCAGTATTATTAGTCAGAATAGGCTGGGTTAATGCAATAATAAATAAACCCTGAAGACCTTAGTACTTAAGCCAAGAACAACTTTGTGTGTATGTATTTCATACTTTGATGATTTGAGAAAAAATATGTAATGTTATAGATAAGTAGGGAGATAGATGAGAGTTGAGTGACTCTCCTTTTTTTTTTAATTTTTATTTATTTATGATAGTCACAGACAGAGAGAGAGAGAGAGAGAGAGAGAGGCAGAGACACAGGCAGAGGGAAAAGCAGGCTCCATGCACCGGGAGCCCAATGTGGGATTTGATCCCGGGTCTCCAGGATTGCGCCCTGGGCCAAAGGCAGGCGCCAAACCGCTGCGCCACCCAGGGATCCCCGAGTGACTCTCCTTTATAGCATGATACTCTTTAAAATTTGGGCTGTTTGGATGTTCTAATTCTATCATCTATTAACTACTCAGATGAGAGAATTTGGAAAAAATAGTTATAAACAATCAAACTATCTATGATACGGGAGAGCTTGGCTCTTATCTCACAGAGTCAAAGAATGAATCTTGCAGACAAAGGAGAGTGAGTAAAGGAATAAAAGTTTAGTAAACACAGAGAAAGTTCTCAGAAGTGAGAGATGTCCCTACTGGGTTGCCACTGCGGGCTTGTAGGGTTGGTCTTTTACTGGAAGCCAACCAGGGAACTTAAATCTTTTAACATTGTCTACTGATATCACCACTGAGTAAGGACTAGTGATAACGTCTTTGATGCCTTACTTCTTCTTTGGGGTCTGGTTATCCTTTGTTGGTCACAGATGACTGTCATAAAAAGATACCCTCCTCACCCACACCTAGGGCAGGGTGGTCTGGCTTGTTCCTTTATCTCTGGTTTCCTTATACCTCAGCATTTTGGGGATTTTTGTGAGCCTACTTCCATGGCCCCCTACCTAGCCCTGCCTAGCCCCATTTGTCCTTAACTCATATAGTTGCCTTGGCTCAAAAGTAGCAAATAGGTTGGCTAAATGTCCACTGTCAAGAGTAATTAAGGGACCTCATTTAAACACAGGAACAAGGAAATGTAAACAGGTTTTTTTGGTAAGACTAACACTCTTCTGCCAATGTATTTTTTTTCCTATAAGTTTGGGGAAAGAAATCTACTTTTGGTTACATTTTAGGTGGTTATGAAATAATCATTTTATTACTAGTTTGAACATTGAAAAATACTGCCTCTTACCATACTTTAGCACTAAATTTTATTGATCAGATTTTCATATTTATGAATAATTCACTATATGAGATAAAGGAATTGTAAAAGAAGAGTCATGAGTGAAGGAAACTGTCACCTACCTGACATGTAAAAATGGAAAATGTGGCATATTGAAATTATGACTAATAATAGGAAAAATCACATTTCTTAGAATATTGGTAAGGTTGCAAATACACACACATAGGAGCATTTCATCATTATAATAAGATATAATGAAAGTTTGAAACTAATTTGAGATTGATAATTGCTACATCTTATTTGTATAATTGAAATTTAAATCAGTAAGTATTTTTTGAGCATTTATGTTGTTCAAAGCACTGTACTAAACACTGGGAATTAAAAATATCAAACTGATGACATATTCTCCAAATACAGAAATTTACATTCTACTGAGGGACACAAATAAATATGGTCTCTACAAAAAAAAAAAAAAAACAAAAGCAGATAAATGATTGTCCCATTAAATGTGTGGCTTTCAATGGGAAATTTGGAGGTAGAGATTATTTCTGACCCAAGGTGTTGAGAATTTTCCTGGGAAGAGGTTCTCATTGAGTAAAGGTCAGATCATGGTTAAGCAAACAAGGACATGAAGATATTATCTGTAAGAATATCCATGGACAAATACACAAGAAAAGGACTTTTCAGGAGATGTTCTGGGGGAAGAAATGCTTTATTTGGCTGCAGCACATAATAGGATAGAATAATAATATTAGCAATATGTATTATTAGTGGTAGATAATCCATTTAATACTTGCTTTGTGATAGATACGATTAACACTTTACATATATTAATTCTTTTTTTTTTTTTTTTTTTTTTTAAATTTTTATTTATTTACTTATGATAGTCACAGAGAGAGAGAGGCAGAGACACAGGAGGAGGGAGAAGCAGGCTCCATGCACCGGGAGCCCGATATGGGATTCGATCCCGGGTCTCCAGGATCGCGCCCTGGGCCAAAGGCAGGCGCCAAACCGCTGCGCCACCCAGGAATTCCCTACATATATTAATTCTTATACAATTGTGTAAAGTAGGTTATATTATTATTCTCATTTTCAGAGGACAAGTGAGATTAAGTAACTTTATAAGTGTATACATCTAGTGAGTTATAGACCTGAAATTCAAAGCCAGATCTGGCTGGTGAGTCAAAAAAAATGTAAAAGTGAATTTAGTATTGGATAAAGTGCTTTGATTATTGGGCAAGATACTTTTAACTTCATTGAGCACATGTTGGTCTGTATTTGAGTCAGATGGTGAGATCTGCTTTCTATTAGAACAAAATTAAGAGCAGCCTATAAGGTACATTGAAATAGGAAAAAACAAAATGGTTAGTAACAGCTTCTGGGCCTGAATTTTTGTTGGTGTGATTTAGGAAAGTGCTAATGAAGTGAAAAACATAATTTTGTGAAACAGACTCAAAAATGACTTGTGGGGGAGAAAATACTGCTATTTAGAAGAAAATAAATGAAATAAAGCATGTATCAAACACAGATCAGAGTGGAAATTGTAGTAATTTTACAACCCTAATTAAGAAGTGAGAATTTGAGGCACACGGATGGCTCAGTCAGGCATCTGACTCTTGGTTTCAGCTCAGGTTATGATATTAGAGTCATGAGATTAGGCCTCACGTTGGGCTGTACACTGAGTGAGGTGTGAGATTCTCTCTCTCTCTTCCTCTGGACTTCTTGCTTGTGCTCTCTCTCTCAAATAAATAAATAGATTTATTTTAGAAAGAGAGAGAGAGAGCATGAGTAGGAGGAGGGGCAGAAGAAGAAGCAGACTCTGTACTGAGCAAGGAGCCTGGCATGGGCTGGATCCCAGGACCCTGGGATCATGACCTGAGCTGAAGGCAGACACTTAACTGAGCTACCCTGGTGCCCCATAAATAAATAATTCCTTTAAAATTTATAATTAATTTATATAGGTATGTAGTACATATCCAAGAAAGGAAGGAAGCCTAAAAGGATAGGTCTGTTACTGTGAGCCACTGAAATTCAAAGGCAGTTCATGACCATAGCAAAACTTAGTAGAAAATTATGATGATGAAATGAATTATGAATTTCCATAACTATGAGATAAGAGAGATTGCTTTCTAGAATAATCAGTCTACAGAACTAAACAGTAGTGCAGAAGGTTTCCATTTCACTAGAGCAGGGCCAACACTTGACACCAACGAGCTTCCCAATTTGTCCCAAACTAACAGGAGGAGAATAATACTTAATTATTGTTTTATTGTTAATGTTCCTGATGACCAATGATGTTGAGTATCTCATCACACATTTACTACATTTAATTTTTTTTCTCTGTAAATTATATCATTTTAGGTAGGGAAGCAGTATTATTATTTTTTTTCAAATGGTTTCACAGTTTTTCCCTCTTTTACTAGACTATCTTTTCTCTCTTTCTTTATGGTACCTAATTCCATAGTTGATTCTATCTCTGAATTTTCCCATTTTGCAGATGGGTCAGATTGTCTGTTCTTGTGAAAATTCCACACTATTTTTATTTTTATTACTATGACTATAATAATGTCTTCATAACACCCAGGGAAAGACTTTCCCCCATTCTTTGTTTTTACAGCCTGATTCACCTTCAAGATCTTTAGTATAAGATATCCTATAACATACACATGTTTATAAATGTTATAAATACATAAATTTATAAATACATAAATATTATAAGGTTCAGCAATTTGCCTAAGAAGGTTTCTGGATTTTTATTAATATTGAATTTGTTTTGTAGCTTGGAATCTTGACCTTGTATAATATTATCTGAATGCCACGAAGCATAAATGACAAGCATCTTTGCTGCAGCCACTTTCTCCAGACTTTCCAGCTATTTAGTTCCTCTTTTGGTTTGCTGTTAATCATTAATAATATCTTAGATCTTGTTCCTTTTACTAGTTGACCATTAGAAAAAAATGCTTTTATAGGTTGATCGTTTTATTTACAATATTGGGAATTTTTCTTATAGCTATTGTTTTGGCTTATTGTTTCTGTTGTCTCCCACCCGTCCATCCCCCAAACTCCAGGCTAAGGACAATGTCCTTTAACTATCGATGCTTTCATTTTGGGATAATGACAATAATCCCTCCCTTCAAATCCACTTACCTCTATTGCACAAGTGGCTAGGTGTCATGCTAGATATCAGGAATTGTATCTCTAAGTAAGAAAAGGAGAATAGGCATTTGATGACAAGAATATTGGTATTGTCCACTTGAAATAATTTTGCTTTTTTATTTTTCTAATTTACTTTTTAATCACCTAGCAAAGACATTTCTTAATAAATTCTTTTTGAGAGATTTATATCTTGAATAAAGAGTTGGTTCCAAAAGTCCCTGCAATATTATTAATTTTTTGCTATATTGAAGGAAGAATCTAGAGCTAAGTGTTTATTTGAAAATTTAAGTTTTAGTGTTTAATCGAACAATAATAGAATTGCTAAAAATTAATGCTGCTTTTCATGCACATTGTCTATTAAACTGTAATTTCTAACAGGTAAAATATAGTGATCTTTTAGCCCATAATGCTATTAGGCATTGAAAACAATAATTATTTGCCAAAACATAGTATAGTGGAGGGTCTCCATGAATTCACATTTGTAGATTTGGTATTAAAGATTAAAGTAATGCAGAATGTTAAAAAAAAAATGTGTGATTAGAAAACATCAAATGAAGCCAATGTGTGACTGCAAAGCTATTTTGCCAATCCTGTGTACTCTCAGTCATTTAGCAAATGATGATGGTACATTTTATATAACATTTATGAATGCCTGCAGGCAACATTAAGACAATTCTTCAATTAGCTTAACGGACATATTCTAGAGGAAACAAAAAACTGTTAGTTATTTTTCATATGACTTAGCAGGAGTAAAAGCCACAGCAGAATTGGGAAAAGAAAACATTGATGGCAAGCTACAGATGTTATTTCAAGGACAATATTGGAATGGTTATTTCAAAGGGTATCATCCTGTTAAGAGCTGAACTCTGAGTTCTTCTACTTCCCTAAGATCACTTTGAAATGGAAATGATAAGAACCTTTAATGTCTTGCCCAAATAGGAAGGTGCGCAGAAATCAGAGCTATGCTTGGCAAGAGATAAGAGGCATTGCAAATAAAGCTGGGATGAGCAAGGATAACATGCATAGTCCCAACAGAATAATCAGAAGATAGAATGGCCCAAGACTGCAAGTGGAGATATAGGAGTAGTTAGAGATACCTTCTTTATGTGTTATCTTCTAATAGTGACTATATAAATATTTATTCTGTGAGTAGGGAATATTGTGGCAAACCTGGATCAAAATTGATATGCACGTTCTTATTTCCCTCTAGAAATATCCCCAAAGATTTTCTACATGATGTTGTTTCCTCTATTAAAGCTGAAGTAGAAATTATTTTAATCTCATACAGCCTTGGTTATATCATGTATTAACCTATCTGTGTAGGAAAAAAAAATGTAAGATGAAACTGTGGAAGGCTACATTCAGATTTTATGTTAACCGTAAGTGCCAGAAATAAAGAACACAATATACTTAAAGTTGCACTCAGGAAAATTTCATAGATATGACTAATAGAGTTACGGCACTGAGTGTATCATCCTGAACTCATTCTGTACAAACACTGAACTCCAGAAGAACTTGACCTATTTTTTTCTGTTTACCAGAGAGCTTGTACAGGGAACTTCCTACAATATCGATACTTATTATCTTCTTTTATTGTTATCTAGAGGGAGCACTTTTTTAAAAAGTAAATGGAGTCGCCCCTGTGTATCAATAAAGAAACTTATAGCTCAGCATTGGACAGCTGAGACCAGCAGGGTGCTCCTGCTGAATACAGATTCATCGATTTTTTCTCTTTCTCAGAAAGTTACTACTCCATTTACTCTGTCAAAACCCTTGCTTCCAGGCGATGTAGGAACATGCTGGATGTGAAGTAAAATCACACTGCTATATAGGTGTCTGTGATTGTTGCTTACTTAGACAAGTTTCAGAAGGCAAATAATCTAGTGTTCACTTACATTATAGAAATAAATAAACCAAAAACCCCTTATAGATAAATTAGTTCATCTAAGTTTATAAGAATATTATGTAACCCATAATAAACTGTCTTCTATGTGTAAGTTTTTCCTTTCTAACATATAAATACATATTTAGTAATGACTATTTTCTTCCGAATACAACCTTTTAAAAAAATTCCTACTGAGAGAATAAGTGATTTTTAACACCTGCCATCTAACAACATTTTTAGAATAATTAAGTTTTAACACTATTTTACCCTACTAAACCAGCTTATTTAAATTAAGATCTTAGTTTGAAAACTGGAGCTTAGTTTATCACTCAAAATTCTGTTTGATTATTTTTTAAAATCTACATTTTCCATTTATAAGAATATAAGCTTGAATGTGAATAAGTAAATGCCCTATAATAAAACTTATATAACTTAAATTTTAGAAAAGAGGTATGTCTATTGCATAACTGTAAATCAACATTTCTTTGCTTTTAAGTCATTGCATAATTCTAACTGAACTTTAAGGTACATCATCAAAGATATATTTTTAAAACTTAGCAGCTATAAGTTTTTCCCATATATGAAAAATATCTTCAAATAATCATGGTTTAAAATTTTGAACAAAAATTTTGAAATCTGGGATCCCGGGTGGCACAGCGGTTTGGCGCCTGCCTTTGGCCCTGGCACGATCCTGGAGACCCGGGATTGAATCCCACGTCGGGCTCCCCCGGTGCATGGAGCCTGCTTCTCCCTCTGCCTGTGTCTCTGCCTTCTCTTTCTCTCTCTCTCTCTCTCTCTCTCTCTATCATAATAAATAAAAATTTTAAAAAATTTTTTGAAATCTTACGATTATCAGAGATAAGCCTGAGAGTATTTTTTTTTCTGAGAGTATAAAATTAAGAACCACTAGAGTAACTGATAATGTATGCACTTTAGGGAATGTGAAACAAAGCTTTCAGAGATATCCCAGATAATATATCAATAAAGTTCATTGCAAATACTGCCAGATTTTTATTTGTTTTTATTTTTGTTTTAATAGCACAGACAACTTTTTCTCCTAACTTTCCTGATTATTGTGACAAATTGCCTTCTTTGCCATGATCTTGCCAACCTCAACCAAGGTTTATACTGCCACCTAAATTTAGAAATGACATCTTTTATTTTTCTCTATGTGGCAAAGTTCTGTTAGTCTGAAATTTCATCAAAGAGGTATAAAGTAGCATGTCATCCTTAACTGACAATGACTGGGTTACAGCAGGGATATTGAATTAAGGCATCATAACATGTTTAGGGAGGCATGATAAAGTTGTTAGGTAGTTCTATGGCATAACAGAAACTCTCATAAATTACAGAGTTGTGATATAGATAAGGAAAATATAATGCAAAGGTTAATTAGACTAAGGACCATTAAAATTGTAAAAAGAGCCTGTTACAGCTATATTTATATTTATACTCCATATCCATTATCTTTTTAACATAATTGGTAATGAAATATTGAACTACATTCCTCAGATCACTGGATTCAGTACTCTTACCTAATAGGTCATAATATAAATGAAATAAATATATAAGTGAAATGAATATACTCTTACAGTGTGTGTGTGGATACACTCTACATTTGACTGTAACAATCAAGATTTTCAAGCCTTCAAATATATAGCAACTCTACTCATTTATCTGGACCTTGATTTCTCTCTAAAAATTTGTACACGAAGTTTTTAAGGATTAAATTAATCTTTCCAGCCATTTAAATATAGTGTGCTTAAAGAAAAAAAAAATGAAGACAGTGTGGTGAGTTTATTACTACAAGAAAGACTTTGAGGACCTAGAAAGTATAGTCTTCTTCCAAGTCAGACTTTTAAGAAACTTTTATTAGTGTTCATTCTGAGGAAGTGAAAATTTATCTTGATTGTCATTTTCTATTCATAAGTGGGGAGGCAGTTTGGTTAACATGCATATGGCTGAATGGTTATAAGAACAAATTGAGTCACATTTTCCTTAGACACTTTTGTAAGTTATTTTGTACTATGAGGTCAGTAGTATCATAGTTTCTCAGGGATATGATCTTGACAGAAAAAAAGCAACTGTTCAGTTTCATTAAAAACACAAGAAAGTAACGATATACTTAGAAACATCATTGAAATACTCCATTTATTTCTCCTCTAATGCAATTCAGGTGTTCTTCTGCATGTTCTAGGACAGTGCCTTCTCAACGGTAATGTGAAAACAAATCACCTGGGTATCTTATTAAAATGCAAGATCTTATTCAGTACAGCTGGGTTAGATCCCAAGGCTGGATGTCTAGCAAATTCTAAGGTAATATTAATTCTGTTGTTTCCTCGAAATACGTTTTTTTTTTTTTATGACAGTCACACACAAACACACAGAGAGAGAGAGAGGCAGAGACACAGGCAGAGGGAGAAGCAGGCAGAGGGAGAAGCAGGCTCCATGCACCGGGAGCCCGATATGGGATTCGATCCCGGGTCTCCAGGATTGCGCCCTGGGCCAAAGGCAGGCCAAACCGCTGCGCCACCCAGGGATCCCGAAATACGTTTTGGTAGCTTCTAGGTAATGCTGTTCCTTCTGGGTTTTTAAACCACATAAAATATATGACATTCGTATATTTTTATATGAAAGGTAAAATTTAACACCCCTCACATTTACACTTTATCATAATCTAGATTATAAGAGACTGGTTTTATGGTCTTAATTTTATGTTCAAAAAGGCTTATAGTTAATACCCCCATTTGATTAAAAATATTAACCAAATTAGATCCTAAGACTTCAGATATTTTGATCAATTTTTCTCTATTAGCAATCTTCCACATTTACCATTGGTTCGACATAAAATGGACTCTAATAAAGCATTCATAACTCACTGACAGAGTGCCACTTAAAAGAAAACTGATGGATTTTATACAGATTTTAAAAAGAGGAGAAATAAAATAAATTTCTTTCTGGGATGTTTTGGAAAACCCAAATACTTGTGTTGTTATCTTTCCAGGCTTAATTCATTAAGTATCCTTAATGAATAGATAGATTCATATCTATCTATGATATGAATAGATATCTATTCTATCAGATATAGATAGAATATATAGATTTCTGTGACTTTACCTAGTTTAGCACCCAAATCTATAAAGCATCTGTGTTGTGAACGGTAACAAAAACTGTGATGAGTTCCATGTGTCTTTATTCGTCTTTGTGTGTGTGTAAATTGTGAACGAGATTAAGACAGGGAGATGAGACAAACAGAAAAGAGAGAAGGAAGAAAGAAAACATCAGAAAAGTGCAATTCTAAATTAACTGAAGCAGCTGAAGTCTGGGATTTATATTTGCTCCATCTTGTTCTTCGAGACCACAAACCACTGTGCTTCTGCTGCCTGCATTTTCTAACTGGGTAGAGAATCACCTGATTCACCGCCTTTTTGCCTTTGCTTTAATGACATGGAAGATCCATATAATAGTGGAATTTTATTTCTTACCTGAAAGTCAAGAAGGGCTGAAAAGATATCCCTGGTGGTGTCTTCATCAGATTTGTAAGATTCCACCCAAATCATGTTGTTAGTCTATTACAGTTTGTGTGCGTGTGTGTATGCTGGTTGAAAGATCTCCATCAGTTTTTTTTTAGATACAAGAAAACCTTTAAAATTGATTACTGATAGTATTTGTAAGATTTTTTCCTCATATTGCACCCCAAATAAACAGTGACACAAAGCAGGACATACTACTACATGCTTTATTAATCCTGAGAAAATATGCATTACCTGATTCATTCCTGCAGTGCATTATTTCATTTGGCAAAAAGTCAACAGAAGAGAACAATCCTCCAGACTGGCTTGATTTACAATGATGTGGGGTGATTGGTTGAAAGATATTTGGACTGGTTGCACCTCCAAAATGCACCAAACCTGAGCGCTATTTCCTGGGTTGGTTCCCAGATCATAACTATCTAGTAAACAAAATTATATCTAGGGTGTTCTCAATATCTTCTCCACTGTAATCATTTATAGAAAATCTCTTTGTAATACTTTTTTATCAACAATTCTTGTATATAAATGTGT
>NW_023331850.1:0-32694 GCF_011100685.1 Canis lupus familiaris | reverse complement strand
GATTCGATTCTTTTCAATTGATTCGATTCTTTTCAATTTGATTCTTTTCGATTCGATTCGATTCGCCTCTTGTCGTTTCGATTCGATTTTTTTGATTCGATTCGATTCGATTCTTTTTGTTTCGATTATCTTCTCTTCGATTCGATTCTTTTCGATTCGATTCGCTTCTTTTCGATTCGATTCTTCTCGAATCGATTCAATCAATTCGATTCTTTTCGATTCGATTCTTTTCGATTTGATTCGATTCGATCATTTGGATTCCACTTGTTACATTTCGATTCGAATCTTTTCGATTCGATTCGATTCAATTCTTTTGGATTTCATTGGATTGATTTAGATAATTTTTGATTCGATTCGATTTTTACCCTAGCTTCGATGTGATTCTACTCGATTCAATTCATTTCGATTCTTCTTGATTCAATTCTTTTCGATTCTTTTTGATTCGGTTTGATTCTTTTCGATTCCATTCGATTCTTTTCGATTCGATTTAATTGTTTTTGAATCCATTTGATTCGATTCGATTATTTTCGATTCGACTCGATTGGATTCGATTCGGTTCGATTATCGATTCGATTCAATTCCAATTATTTTTGATTCGACTCGATTTGATTATTTTTTATTCAATTCGATTCAATTTTTTCGATTCGATGCAATTCGATTCGATTCTTCTCATTTCAATTCAATTCGATTCTTTCGAATTCGATTCGATTCGATTCTTTGTGTTTCGATTCGATTCTTTTCGATTTGAGTCAATTCTTTTCAATTCGATTTGATATTCTTCGATTCGATTCTTTTCGATTCGATTCTTTTCGATTCGATTCGTTTCGATTCGATTCTTCGATTCGATTCGATTCGATTCTTTTCGATTCAATACGATTCGATCGATTCTTTTCAATGCGAATCAATTCGATTCCATTCTTTTTGATTCGATTCGATTCGATTCGATTATTTTATTTATTTTTTTTATTTTTATTTATTTATGATAGTCACAGAGAGAAAGAGAGAGAGGGGCAGAGACATAGGCAGTGGGAGAAGCAGGCTCCATGCACCGGGAGCCCGACATGGGATTCGATCCCGGGTCTCCAGGATCGCGCCCTGGGCCAAAGGCAGGCGGTAAACCGCTGCACCACCCAGGGATCCCGATTCGATTCTTTTAGATTTGATTTGATACGATTCTTTTCAATTCGATTTGATTCGATTCGATTCGTTTCGATTCTCTTTGATGTTTTTGATTCGATCTTTTCAACCGATTTAATTCGATTCGATTCATTTCGATTCGAATGTTTCGATTCTATTCTTTTTAATTCGATTCTTTTCGATTCGATTCGATTCGATTTTTTTTTTCGCTTCTTTTCGATTCGATTCGATTCGCCTCTTTTCGTTTCGATTCTATTGTTTTGGATTCGATTTGATTCCTTTCGTTTCGATTAGATTCTCTTCGATTCGATTCTTTTCGATTCAGTTCTTTTCGATTCGGTTCGATTTGATTCTTCTCCATTCGATTCGATTCGATTCGATAAGATTCTTTTCGTTCGATTCAATTCTGTTCGATTCGATTCGATTCGATTCGATTCGATTATTTTCAGTTCGATTCTTTTCGTTTCGATTCGATTCTGCTCGATTCTTTTCGATTTGATTCGATTCGATCATTTGGATTCAATTTGTTACATTTCGATTCGATTCTTTTCTATTCAGGTCGATTCGATTCTTTTTGATTCAGTTCGATTCAATTCTTTTCAACTCAATTCGATTCGGTTCGATTCTTTTCGATTCGATATGATTCGATTCGATTCAACTCAACTCGATTCTTTTCGATTCGATTTTTTCGATTCGATTCCTTTCAATTCGATTCGATTGGATTCTTTTCGTTTCAATTAGATTCTTTTCGATTTTACTTGATTCGAATCTTATCAATTCGATTCGGTACTGTTCGATTCGATTCTATTCAATTCAATTCGATTGGAATCGATTCTTTTCGATTCAATTCGATTCGATTCGATACGATTCTTTTCGATTGTATTCGATTCGATTCTTTTCGGTTCTCTTCGATTCGATTCTTTTCGATTCAATTCGATATGATTCGATTCTTTTCGATTCCATTCGATTCTTTTCTATTCGATTCGATTCGATTATTTTCGATTCAATTCGGTTTGATTCGATTATTTTCAACTCAATTCGATCGACTCGGTTCAATTATTTTCGATTCGATTCGATTCGATTATTTTCGATTCGATAAGATTACTTTCGATTCGATTATTTTCGATTCGATTTCATTTTTTCAATTCAATTCATTTCGATGTTTCGATTCGATTCAATGCGAATCAACTATTTTCTATTAGATTCGCTTCAATTATTTTCTTTTTTTTCTAAATTTTTTATTTATTTATGATAGTCACAGAGAGAGAGAGAGAGGCAGAGATAGGCAGAGGGAGAAGCAAGCTCCAAGCACCGGGAGCCCTATGTGGGATTTGATCCCGGGTCTCCAGGATCGCGCCCTGGGCCAAAGGCAGGCACTAAACCGCTGCCCCTCCCAGGAATCCCCGCTTCATTATTTTCGATTTGATTTGATTCGGTTATTTTCAATTCGATTCCATTTGATTATTTTCATTTCGGTTCGGTACGATTCGATTCTATTTTTCGATTCGTTTCGTATCCATTCGAATCGTTTTGATTCCTTTCGGTTTTCGATTTGAATCGATTCTTTTCTTTTCGATTCGATTTTTCTATTCGGTTTGATTTTTTTGATTTGAATCGACTCGATTCTTTTTGATTCAAGTATATAAGATTCGATCCGATTCTTTTCGATTCAAATCGATACGATTCTTTTCGATTTGATTCGATTCGTTTTGATTCGACTCGATTCTTTTCGATTCAATTCTTTTCGATTCAATGAAATACGGTTCTATTCTTTTCGATTCGATTTGATTTGATTCTTTTTGATTCCATACGATTCGATTTGATTCTTTTCGATTTGATTCGATTCAACTCGATACTTTTCAAATCGATCATTTCGATCGATTCGATTCGATTCTTTTCATTTCGATTCGATTCTTTTCGATTTGATTCAATTCTTTTCAATTCGATTCGATTCGATTCTTTTCGTTTCGATTTGATTCTCTTCTATTTTATTTGATTCGATTCATTTCAATTAGATTCGATACTGTTCGATTCGATTCTTTTCGATTCAGGTCGATTGGAATCGATTCGATTCTTTCGGTTCTATTCGATTCGATTCGATACGATTCTCTTCGATTCGATTCTTTTCGGTCTGTTCGATTCGATTCTTTTCGATTCAGTTCGATTCGATTCTTTTGGACTCGATTCGATTCTTTGCGCTTTGATATGATTCGATTCGTTTCGACTTTTTCGATTCGTGTCGATTCGAATCTATTCGATTCTTTTCTATTCAATTCGATTCGATTGATTCTTTTCGATTCGATTCCATTCGATTCTATTCTTTTCGATTCTTTTCGATTCGATACGATTCGATTCGATTCTTTTTGATTCGATTTTTTCGATTCGATTCTTTTCAATTTGATTCGATTCTTTTCAATTTGATTCTTTTCGATTCGATTCGATTCGCCTCTTGTCGTTTCGATTCGATCTTTTTGATTCGATTCGATTCGATTCTTTTTGTTTCGATTATATTCTCTTCGATTCGATTCTTTTCGATTCGATTCGCTTCTTTCGCATTCGATTTCTTCCTCGAATCGATTTCAAATTTTCAATCGATTTCTTTTCGATTCGATTCTTGTTCGATTTTGATTCGATTCGAATCATTTGGAATCCCACGTTGTTACATTTCGATTCGGAATCTTTTCGATTCGATTTCGATCAATTCATTTTGGATTTCATTGGATTGATTTAGAATAATTTTTGATTCGATTTCGATTCCTTTTACCCTAGCTTCATGGATGGATTCTACTCGATGCAATTCCATTTTCCGATGTCTTCTTGAGTCATTCGTTTCCGATTTCTTTTTGATTCGGTTTGAATTCTGTTCGATTCCCGATTCGATTCTTTTTCGATTTCGATTTTAATTGTGTTTGAATCCAATTTGATTTCGATTCGATTATTTTCGATGCGACTCGTGGATTCGATTCGGTTTCGATTATCGATTCGATTCAAATTCCAATTATTTTTGAATTCGACTCGATTTGATTAGTTTTTATTCAATTCGATTCAATTATTTTCGATTCGATGCAATTCGATTCGATTCTTCTCATTTCAATTCAATTCGATTCTTTCGAATTCGATTCGATTCGATTCTTTGTGTTTCGATTCGATCCTTTTCGATTTGAGTCAATTCTTTTCAATTCGATTTGATATTCTTCGATTCAATTCTTTTCGATTCGATTCGATTCGATTCTTTTCGATTCGATTCGATTCCATTCGATTCGATTCTTTTCGATTCAATACGATTCGATCGATTCTTTTCGATGCGAATCAATTCGATTCCATTCTTTTTGATTCGATTCGATTCGATTCTTTTAGATTTGATTTGATACGATTCTTTTCAATTCGATTTGATTCAATTCGATTCGTTTCGATTCGTTTCGATTCTCTTTGATGTTTTTTGATTCGATCTTTTCAACCGATTTAATTCGATTCGATTCATTTCGATTTGATTCGATTCGAATTTTTCGATTCTATTCTTTTCAATTCGATTCTTTTCGATTCGATTCGATTCGATTTTTTTCTATTCGCTTCTTTTCGATTCGATTCGATTCGCCTCTTTTCGTTTCGATTCTATTCTTTTGGATTCGATTTGATTCTTTTCGTTTCGATTAGATTCTCTTCGATTCGATTCTTTTCGATTCAGTTCTTTTCGATTCGGTTCGATTTGATTCTTCTCCATTCGATTCGATTCGATTCTTTTCGATTCGATTCGATAAGATTCTTTTCGTTCGATTCAATTCTATTCGATTCTATTCTATTCGATTCGATTCGATTATTTTCAGTTCGATTCTTTTCGTTTCGATTCGATTCTGCTCGATTCTTTTCGATTTGATTCGATTCGATCATTTGGATTCAATTTGTTACATTTCGATTCGATTCTTTTCTATTCAGTTCGATTCGATTCTTTTGATTCAGTTCGATTCGATTATTTTCAATTCGATTCGATTCTTTTCGATTTGATTCAATTCTTTTCAATTCGATCGATTCGATTCTTTTCGTTTCGATTTTTTCAATTCGATTCCTTTCAATTCGATTCGATTGGATTCTTTTCGTTTCAATTAGATTCTTTTCGATTTTATTGATTCGAATCTTATCATTCGATTCGGTACTGTTCGATTCGATTCTTTTCGATTCAGTTCGATTCGATTCTTTTTGATTCGATTCGATTCTTTCGCTTTGATATGATTCGATTCGTTTCGACTTTTTTCGATTCGTGTCGATTCGAATCTATTCGATTCTTTCTATTCAATTCGATTCGATTGATTCTTTTCGATTCGATTCCATTCGATTCTATTCTTTTCAATTCGATTCGATTCTTTTCGATTCGATTCGATTCTTTTTGATTCGATTTTTCGATTCGATTCTTTTCAATTTGATTCGATTCTTTTCAATTTGATTCTTTTCGATTCGATTCGATTCGCCTCTGTCGTTTCGATTCGATTCTTTTTGATTCGATTCGATTCGATTCTTTTTGTTTCGATTATATTCTCTTCGATTCGATTCTTTTCGATTCGATTCGCTTCTTTCGATTACTCTTCTCTCGAATCGATTCAATTCAATTCGATTCTTTTCGATTCGATTCTTTTCGATTTGATTCGATTCGATCATTTGGATTCCACTTGTTACATTTCGATTCGAATCTTTTCGATTCGATTCGATTCAATTCTTTTGGATTTCATTGGATTGATTTAGATAATTTTTGATTCGATTCGATTCTTTTAACCCTAGCTTCGATGTGATTCTACTCGATTCAATTCATTTCGATTCTTCTTGATTCAATTCTTTTCGATTCTTTTGATTCGGTTTGATTCTTTTCGATTCCATTCGATTCTTTTCGATTCGATTAATTGTTTTTGAATCCATTTGATTCGATTCGATTATTTTCGATTCGACTCGATTGGATTCGATTCGGTTCGATTATCGATTCGATTCAATTCCAATTATTTTGATTCGACTCGATTTGATTATTTTTTATTCAATTCGATTCAATTATTTTCGATTCGATGCAATTCGATTCGATTCTTCTCATTTCAATTCAATTCGATTCTTTCGAATTCGATTCGATTCGATTCTTTGTGTTTCGATTCGATTCTTTTCGATTTGAGTCATTCTTTTCAATTCGATTTGATATTCTTCGATTCGATTCTTTTCGATTCGATTCTTTTCTATTCGATTCGTTTCGATTTCGATTCTTCGATTCGATTCGATTCGATTCTTTTCGATTCAATACGATTCGATCGATTCTTTTCAATGCGAATCAATTCGATTCCATTCTTTTTGATTCGATTCGATTCGATTCGATTATTTTTATTTATTTTTTTTATTTTTATTTATTTATGATAGTCACAGAGAGAAAGAGAGAGAGGGGCAGAGACATAGGCAGTGGGAGAAGCAGGCTCCATGGCCATTCCTGGGAGCCCGACATGGGATTCGATCCCGGGTCTCCAGGATCGCGCCCTGGGCCAAAGGCAGGCGGTAAACCGCTGCACCACCCAGGGATCCCGATTCGATTCTTTTAGATTGATTTGATACGATTCTTTTCAATTCGAATTTGATTCGATTCGATTCGTTTCGATTCTCTTTGATGTTTTTTGATTCGATCTTTTCAACCGATTTAATTCGATTCGATTCATTTCGATTCGAATGTTTCGATTCTATTCTTTTAATTCGATTCTTTTCGATTCGATTCGATTCGATTTTTTCTTTTCGCTTCTTTTCGATTCGATTCGATTCGCCTCTTTTCGTTTCGATTCTATTGTTTGGATTCGATTTTGATTCCTTTCGTTTCGATTAGATTCTCTTCGATTCGATTCTTTTCGATTCAGTTCTTTTTGATTCGGTTCGATTTGATTCTTCTCCAATTCGATTCGATTCGATTCGATAAGATTCTTTTCGTTCGATTCCAATTCTGTTCGATTCGATTCGATTCGATTCGATTCGATTATTTTCAGTTCGATTCTTTTCGTTTTCGATTCGATTCTGCTCGATTCTTTTCGATTTGATTCGATTCGATCATTTGGATTCAATTTGTTACAATTTCGATTCGATTCTTTTCTATTCAGGTCGATTCGATTCTTTTTGATTCAGTTCGATTCAATTCTTTTCAACTCAATTCGATTCGGTTCGATTCTTTTCGATTCGATATGATTCGATTCGATTCAACTCAACTCGATTCTTTTCGATTCGATTTTTTTCGATTCGATTCCTTTCAATTCGATTCGATTGGATTCTTTTCGTTTCAATTAGATTCTTTTCGATTTTACTTGATTCGAATCTTATCAATTCGATTCGGTACTGTTCGATTCGATTCTATTCAATTCAATTCGATTGGAATCGATTCTTTCGATTCAATTCGATTCGATTCGATACGATTCTTTTCGATTGTATTCGATTCGATTCTTTTCGGTTCTCTTCGATTCGATTCTTTTCGATTCAATTCGATATGATTCGATTCTTTTCGATTCCATTCGATTCTTTCTATTCGATTCGATTCGATTATTTTCGATTCAATTCGGTTCGATTCGATTATTTTCAACTCAATTCGGATCGACTCGGTTCAATTATTTTCGATTCGATTCGATTCGATTATTTTCGATTCGATAAGATTACTTCGATTCGATTATTTTCGATTCGATTTCATTATTTTCAATTCAATTCATTTCGATGTTTTTCGATTCGATTCAATGCGAATCAACTATTTTCTATTAGATTCGCTTCAATATTTTCTTTTTTTTCTAAATTTTTATTTATTTATGATAGTCACAGAGAGAGAGAGAGAAGAGGCAGAGATAGGCAGAGGGAGAAGCAAGCTCCAAGCACCGGGAGCCCTATGTGGGATTTGATCCCGGGTCTCCAGGATCGCGCCCTGGGCCAAAGGCAGGCACTAAACCGCTGCCCCTGCCCAGGAATCCCCGCTTCAACTATTTTCGATTTGATTTGATTCGGTTATTTTCAATTCGATTCCATTTGATTATTTTCATTTCGGTTCGGTACGATTCGATTCTATTATTTTCGATTCGTGTTCGTATCCATTCGAATCGTTTTGATTCCTTTCGGTTTTCGATTTGAATCGATTCTTTTTCTTTTCGATTCGATTCTTTTCTATTCGGTTTGATTTTTTTGATTTGAATCGAACTCGATTCTTTTGATTCAAGTATATAAGATTCGATCCGATTCTTTTCGATTCAAATCGATACGATTCTTTTCGATTTGATTCGATTCGTTTTGATTCGACTCGATTCTTTTCGATTCAATTCTTTTCGATTCAATGAAATACGGTTCTATTCTTTTCGATTCGATTTGATTTGATTCTTTTTGATTCCATACGATTCGATTTGATTCTTTTCGATTTGATTCGATTCAACTCGATACTTTTCAAATCGATCATTTCGATCGATTCGATTCGATTCTTTTCATTTCGATTCGATTCTTTTCGATTTGATTCAATTCTTTTCAATTCGATTCGATTCGATTCTTTTCGTTTCGATTTGATTCTCTTCTATTTTATTTGATTCGATTCATTTCAATTAGATTCGATACTGTTCGATTCGATTCTTTTCGATTCAGGTCGATTGGAATCGATTCGATTCTTTCGGTTCTATTCGATTCGATTCGATACGATTCTCTTCGATTCGATTCTTTTCGGTCTGTTCGATTCGATTCTTTTCGATTCAGTTCGATTCGATTCTTTTGGACTCGATTCGATTCTTTGCGCTTTGATATGATTCGATTCGTTTCGACTTTTTTCGATTCGTGTCGATTCGAATCTATTCGATTCTTTTCTATTCAATTCGATTCGATTGATTCTTTTCGATTCGATTCCATTCGATTCTATTCTTTTCGATTCTTTTCGATTCGATACGATTCGATTCGATTCTTTTTGATTCGATTTTTTCGATTCGATTCTTTTCAATTTGATTCGATTCTTTTCAATTTGATTCTTTTCGATTCGATTCGATTCGCCTCTTGTCGTTTCGATTCGATTCTTTTTGATTCGATTCGATTCGATTCTTTTTGTTTCGATTATATTCTCTTCGATTCGATTCTTTTCGATTCGATTCGCTTCTTTTCGATTCGATTCTTCTCGAATCGATTCAATTCAATTCGATTCTTTTCGATTCGATTCTTTTCGATTTGATTCGATTCGATCATTTGGATTCCACTTGTTACATTTCGATTCGAATCTTTTCGATTCGATTCGATTCAATTCTTTTGGATTTCATTGGATTGATTTAGATAATTTTTGATTCGATTCGATTCTTTACCCTAGCTTCGATGTGATTCTACTCGATTCAATTCATTTCGATTCTTCTTGATTCAATTCTTTTCGATTCTTTTTGATTCGGTTTGATTCTTTTCGATTCCATTCGATTCTTTTCGATTCGATTTAATTGTTTTTGAATCCATTTGATTCGATTCGATTATTTTCGATTCGACTCGATTGGATTCGATTCGGTTCGATTATCGATTCGATTCAATTCCAATTATTTTGATTCGACTCGATTTGATTATTTTTTATTCAATTCGATTCAATTATTTTCGATTCGATGCAATTCGATTCGATTCTTCTCATTTCAATTCAATTCGATTCTTTCGAATTCGATTCGATTCGATTCTTTGTGTTTCGATTCGATCCTTTTCGATTTGAGTCAATTCTTTTCAATTCGATTTGATATTCTTCGATTCAATTCTTTTCGATTCGATTCGATTCGATTCTTTTCGATTCGATTCGATTCCATTCGATTCGATTCTTTTCGATTCAATACGATTCGATCGATTCTTTTCGATGCGAATCAATTCGATTCCATTCTTTTTGATTCGATTCGATTCGATTCTTTTAGATTTGATTTGATACGATTCTTTTCAATTCGATTTGATTCAATTCGAATTCGTTTCGATTCGTTTCGATTCTCTTTGATGTTTTTTGATTCGATCTTTTCAACCGATTTAATTCGATTCGATTCATTTCGATTTGATTCGATTCGAATTTTTCGATTCTATTCTTTTCAATTCGATTCTTTTCGATTCGATTCGATTCGATTTTTTTCTATTCGCTTCTTTTCGATTCGATTCGATTCGCCTCTTTTCGTTTCGATTCTATTCTTTTGGATTCGATTTGATTCTTTTCGTTTCGATTAGATTCCTTCGATTCGATTCTTTTCGATTCAGTTCTTTTCGATTCGGTTCGATTTGATTCTTCTCCATTCGATTCGATTCGATTCTTTTCGATTCGATTCGATAAGATTCTTTTCGTTCGATTCAATTCTATTCGATTCTATTCTATTCGATTCGATTCGATTATTTTCAGTTCGATTCTTTTCGTTTCGATTCGATTCTGCTCGATTCTTTTCGATTTGATTCAATTCGATCATTTGGATTCAATTTGTTACATTTCGATTCGATTCTTTTCTATTCAGTTCGATTCGATTCTTTTTGATTCAGTTCGATTCGATTCTTTTCAATTCGATTCGATTCTTTTCGATTTGATTCAATTCTTTTCAATTCGATTCGATTCGATTCTTTTCGTTTCGATTTTTTCAATTCGATTCCTTTCAATTCGATTCGATTGGATTCTTTTCGTTTCAATTAGATTCTTTTCGATTTTATTTGATTCGAATCTTATCAATTCGATTCGGTACTGTTCGATTCGATTCTTTTCGATTCAGTTCGATTCGATTCTTTTTGATTCGATTCGATTCTTTTCGCTTTGATATGATTCGATTCGTTTTCGACTTTTTTCGATTCGTGTCGATTCGAATCTATTCGATTCTTTTCTATTCAATTCGATTCGATTGATTCTTTTCGATTCGATTCCATTCGATTCTATTCTTTTCAATTCGATTCGATTCTTTTCGATTCGATTCGATTCTTTTTGATTCGATTTTTTCGATTCGATTCTTTTCAATTTGATTCGATTCTTTTCAATTTGATTCTTTTCGATTCGATTCGATTCGCCTCTTGTCGTTTCGATTCGATTCTTTTTGATTCGATTCGATTCGATTCTTTTTGTTTCGATTATATTCTCTTCGATTCGATTCTTTTCGATTCGATTCTTCTCGAATCGATTCAATTCAATTCGATTCTTTTCGATTCGATTCTTTTCGATTTGATTCGATTCGATCATTTGGATTCCACTTGTTACATTTCGATTCGAATCTTTTCGATTCGATTCGATTCAATTCTTTTGGATTTCATTGGATTGATTTAGATAATTTTTGATTCGATTCGATTCTTTTACCCTAGCTTCGATGTGATTCTACTCGATTCAATTCATTTCGATTCTTCTTGATTCAATTCTTTTCGATTCTTTTTGATTCGGTTTGATTCTTTTCGATTCCATTCGATTCTTTTCGATTCGATTTAATTGTTTTTGAATCCATTTGATTCGATTCGATTATTTTCGATTCGACTCGATTGGATTCGATTCGGTTCGATTATCGATTCGATTCAATGCCACCTTATTTTGATTCGACTCGATTTGATTATTTTTTATTCAATTCGATTCAATTATTTTCGATTCGATGCAATTCGATTCGATTCTTCTCATTTCAATTCAATTCGATTCTTTCGAATTCGATTCGATTCGATTCTTTGTGTTTCGATTCGATCCTTTTCGATTTGAGTCAATTCTTTTCAATTCGATTTGATATTCTTCGATTCAATTCTTTTCGATTCGATTCGATTCTTTTCGATTCGATTCGATTCCATTCGATTCGATTCTTTTCGATTCAATACGATTCGATCGATTCTTTTCGATGCGAATCAATTCGATTCCATTCTTTTTGATTCGATTCGATTCGATTCTTTTAGATTTGATTTGATACGATTCTTTTCAATTCGATTTGATTCAATTCGATTCGTTTCGATTCGTTTCGATTCTCTTTGATGTTTTTTGATTCGATCTTTTCAACCGATTTAATTCGATTCGATTCATTTCGATTTGATTCGATTCGAATTTTTCGATTCTATTCTTTTCAATTCGATTCTTTTCGATTCGATTCGATTCGATTTTTTTCTATTCGCTTCTTTTCGATTCGATTCGATTCGCCTCTTTTCGTTTCGATTCTATTCTTTTGGATTCGATTTGATTCTTTTCGTTTCGATTAGATTCCTTCGATTCGATTCTTTTCGATTCAGTCTTCTTTCGATTCGGTTCGATTTGATTCTTCTCCATTCGATTCGATTCGATTCTTTTCGATTCGATTCGATAAGATTCTTTTCGTTCGATTCAATTCTATTCGATTCTATTCTATTCGATTCGATTCGATTATTTTCAGTTCGATTCTTTTCGTTTCGATTCGATTCTGCTCGATTCTTTTCGATTTGATTCAATTCGATCATTTGGATTCAATTTGTTACATTTCGATTCGATTCTTTTCTATTCAGTTCGATTCGATTCTTTTTGATTCAGTTCGATTCGATTCTTTTCAATTCGATTCGATTCTTTTCGATTTGATTCAATTCTTTCAATTCGATTCGATTCGATTCTTTTCGTTTCGATTTTTTCAATTCGATTCCTTTCAATTCGATTCGATTGGATTCTTTTCGTTTCAATTAGATTCTTTTCGATTTTATTTGATTCGAATCTTATCAATTCGATTCGGTACTGTTCGATTCGATTCTTTTCGATTCAGTTCGATTCGATTCTTTTTGATTCGATTCGATTCTTTTCGCTTTGATATGATTCGATTCGTTTCGACTTTTTTCGATTCGTGTCGATTCGAATCTATTCGATTCTTTTCTATTCAATTCGATTCGATTGATTCTTTTCGATTCGATTCCATTCGATTCTATTCTTTTCAATTCGATTCGATTCTTTTCGATTCGATTCGATTCTTTTTGATTCGATTTTTTCGATTCGATTCTTTTCAATTTGATTCGATTCTTTTCAATTTGATTCTTTTCGATTCGATTCGATTCGCCTCTTGTCGTTTCGATTCGATTCTTTTGATTCGATTCGATTCGATTCTTTTTGTTTCGATTATATTCTCTTCGATTCGATTCTTTTCGATTCGATTCGATTCTTTTCGATTCGATTCTTCTCGAATCGATTCAATTCAATTCGATTCTTTTCGATTCGATTCTTTTCGATTTGATTCGATTCGATCATTTGGATTCCACTTGTTACATTTCGATTCGAATCTTTTCGATTCGATTCGATTCAATTCTTTTGGATTTCATTGGATTGATTTAGATAATTTTTGATTCGATTCGATTCTTTTACCCTAGCTTCGATGTGATTCTACTCGATTCAATTCATTTCGATTCTTCTTGATTCAATTCTTTTCGATTCTTTTTGATTCGGTTTGATTCTTTTCGATTCCATTCGATTCTTTTCGATTCGATTTAATTGTTTTTGAATCCATTTGATTCGATTCGATTATTTTCGATTCGACTCGATTGGATTCGATTCGGTTCGATTATCGATTCGATTCAATTCCAATTATTTTTGATTCGACTCGATTTGATTATTTTTTATTCAATTCGATTCAATTATTTTCGATTCGATGCAATTCGATTCGATTCTTCTCATTTCAATTCAATTCGATTCTTTCGAATTCGATTCGATTCGATTCTTTGTGTTTCGATTCGATTCTTTTCGATTTGAGTCAATTCTTTTCAATTCGATTTGATATTCTTCGATTCGATTCTTTTCGATTTGATTCTTTTCTATTCGATTCGTTTCGTTTCGATTCTTCGATTCGATTCGATTCGATTCTTTTCGATTCAATACGATTCGATCGATTCTTTTCAATGCGAATCAATTCGATTCCATTCTTTTTGATTCGATTCGATTCGATTCGATTATTTTTATTATTTTTTTTTATTTTTATTTATTTATGATAGTCACAGAGAGAAAGAGAGAGAGGGGCAGAGACATAGGCAGTGGGAGAAGCAGGCTCCATGCACCGGGAGCCCGACATGGGATTCGATCCCGGGTCTCCAGGATCGCGCCCTGGGCCAAAGGCAGGCGGTAAACCGCTGCACCACCCAGGGATCCCGATTCGATTCTTTTAGATTTGATTTGATACGATTCTTTTCAATTCGATTTGATTCGATTCGATTCGTTTCGATTCTCTTTGATGTTTTTTGATTCGATCTTTTCAACCGATTTAATTCGATTCGATTCATTTCGATTCGAATGTTTCGATTCTATTCTTTTTAATTCGATTCTTTTCGATTCGATTCGATTCGATTTTTTTCTTTTCGCTTCTTTTCGATTCGATTCGATTCGCCTCTTTTCGTTTCGATTCTATTGTTTTGGATTCGATTTGATTCCTTTCGTTTCGATTAGATTCTCTTCGATTCGATTCTTTTCGATTCAGTTCTTTTCGATTCGGTTCGATTTGATTCTTCTCCATTCGATTCGATTCGATTCGATAAGATTCTTTTCGTTCGATTCAATTCTGTTCGATTCGATTCGATTCGATTCGATTCGATTATTTTCAGTTCGATTCTTTTCGTTTCGATTCGATTCTGCTCGATTCTTTTCGATTTGATTCGATTCGATCATTTGGATTCAATTTGTTACATTTCGATTCGATTCTTTTCTATTCAGGTCGATTCGATTCTTTTTGATTCAGTTCGATTCAATTCTTTTCAACTCAATTCGATTCGGTTCGATTCTTTTCGATTCGATATGATTCGATTCGATTCAACTCAACTCGATTCTTTTCGATTCGATTTTTTCGATTCGATTCCTTTCAATTCGATTCGATTGGATTCTTTTCGTTTCAATTAGATTCTTTTCGATTTTACTTGATTCGAATCTTATCAATTCGATTCGGTACTGTTCGATTCGATTCTATTCAATTCAATTCGATTGGAATCGATTCTTTTCGATTCAATTCGATTCGATTCGATACGATTCTTTTCGATTGTATTCGATTCGATTCTTTTCGGTTCTCTTCGATTCGATTCTTTTCGATTCAATTCGATATGATTCGATTCTTTTCGATTCCATTCGATTCTTTTCTATTCGATTCGATTCGATTATTTTCGATTCAATTCGGTTTGATTCGATTATTTTCAACTCAATTCGATCGACTCGGTTCAATTATTTTCGATTCGATTCGATTCGATTATTTTCGATTCGATAAGATTACTTTCGATTCGATTATTTTCGATTCGATTTCATTATTTTCAATTCAATTCATTTCGATGTTTTTCGATTCGATTCAATGCGAATCAACTATTTTCTATTAGATTCGCTTCAATTATTTTCTTTTTTTTTCTAAATTTTTTATTTATTTATGATAGTCACAGAGAGAGAGAGAGAGAGGCAGAGATAGGCAGAGGGAGAAGCAAGCTCCAAGCACCGGGAGCCCTATGTGGGATTTGATCCCGGGTCTCCAGGATCGCGCCCTGGGCCAAAGGCAGGCACTAAACCGCTGCCCCTCCCAGGAATCCCCGCTTCAATTATTTTCGATTTGATTTGATTCGGTTATTTTCAATTCGATTCCATTTGATTATTTTCATTTCGGTTCGGTACGATTCGATTCTATTATTTTCGATTCGATTCGTTTCGTATCCATTCGAATCGTTTTGATTCCTTTCGGTTTTCGATTTGAATCGATTCTTTTCTTTTCGATTCGATTCTTTTCTATTCGGTTTGATTTTTTTGATTTGAATCGACTCGATTCTTTTTGATTCAAGTATATAAGATTCGATCCGATTCTTTTCGATTCAAATCGATACGATTCTTTTCGATTTGATTCGATTCGTTTTGATTCGACTCGATTCTTTTCGATTCAATTCTTTTCGATTCAATGAAATACGGTTCTATTCTTTTCGATTCGATTTGATTTGATTCTTTTTGATTCCATACGATTCGATTTGATTCTTTTCGATTTGATTCGATTCAACTCGATACTTTTCAAATCGATCATTTCGATCGATTCGATTCGATTCTTTTCATTTCGATTCGATTCTTTTCGATTTGATTCAATTCTTTTCAATTCGATTCGATTCGATTCTTTTCGTTTCGATTTGATTCTCTTCTATTTTATTTGATTCGATTCATTTCAATTAGATTCGATACTGTTCGATTCGATTCTTTTCGATTCAGGTCGATTGGAATCGATTCGATTCTTTCGGTTCTATTCGATTCGATTCGATACGATTCTCTTCGATTCGATTCTTTTCGGTCTGTTCGATTCGATTCTTTTCGATTCAGTTCGATTCGATTCTTTTGGACTCGATTCGATTCTTTGCGCTTTGATATGATTCGATTCGTTTCGACTTTTTTCGATTCGTGTCGATTCGAATCTATTCGATTCTTTTCTATTCAATTCGATTCGATTGATTCTTTTCGATTCGATTCCATTCGATTCTATTCTTTTCGATTCTTTTCGATTCGATACGATTCGATTCGATTCTTTTTGATTCGATTTTTCGATTCGATTCTTTTCAATTTGATTCGATTCTTTTCAATTTGATTCTTTTCGATTCGATTCGATTCGCCTCTTGTCGTTTCGATTCGATTCTTTTTGATTCGATTCGATTCGATTCTTTTTGTTTCGATTATATTCTCTTCGATTCGATTCTTTTCGATTCGATTCGCTTCTTTTCGATTCGATTCTTCTCGAATCGATTCAATTCAATTCGATTCTTTTCGATTCGATTCTTTTCGATTTGATTCGATTCGATCATTTGGATTCCACTTGTTACATTTCGATTCGAATCTTTTCGATTCGATTCGATTCAATTCTTTTGGATTTCATTGGATTGATTTAGATAATTTTTGATTCGATTCGATTCTTTTACCCTAGCTTCGATGTGATTCTACTCGATTCAATTCATTTCGATTCTTCTTGATTCAATTCTTTTCGATTCTTTTTGATTCGGTTTGATTCTTTTCGATTCCATTCGATTCTTTTCGATTCGATTTAATTGTTTTTGAATCCATTTGATTCGATTCGATTATTTTCGATTCGACTCGATTGGATTCGATTCGGTTCGATTATCGATTCGATTCAATTCCAATTATTTTTGATTCGACTCGATTTGATTATTTTTTATTCAATTCGATTCAATTATTTTCGATTCGATGCAATTCGATTCGATTCTTCTCATTTCAATTCAATTCGATTCTTTCGAATTCGATTCGATTCGATTCTTTGTGTTTCGATTCGATTCCTTTTCGATTTGAGTCAATTCTTTTCAATTCGATTTGATATTCTTCGATTCGATTCTTTTCGATTGATTCTTTTCTATTCGATTCGTTTCGTTTCGATTCTTCGATTCGATTCGATTCGATTCTTTTCGATTCAATACGATTCGATCGATTCTTTTCAATGCGAATCAATTCGATTCCATTCTTTTTGATTCGATTCGATTCGATTCGATTATTTTTATTTATTTTTTTTTATTTTTATTTATTTATGATAGTCACAGAGAGAAAGAGAGAGAGGGGCAGAGACATAGGCAGTGGGAGAAGCAGGCTCCATGCACCGGGAGCCCGACATGGGATTCGATCCCGGGTCTCCAGGATCGCGCCCTGGGCCAAAGGCAGGCGGTAAACCGCTGCACCACCCAGGGATCCCGATTCGATTCTTTTAGATTTGATTTGATACGATTCTTTTCAATTCGATTTGATTCGATTCGATTCGTTTCGATTCTCTTTGATGTTTTTTGATTCGATCTTTTCAACCGATTTAATTCGATTCGATTCATTTCGATTCGAATGTTTCGATTCTATTCTTTTTAATTCGATTCTTTTCGATTCGATTCGATTCGATTTTTTTCTTTTCGCTTCTTTTCGATTCGATTCGATTCGCCTCTTTTCGTTTCGATTCTATTGTTTTGGATTCGATTTGATTCCTTTCGTTTCGATTAGATTCTCTTCGATTCGATTCTTTTCGATTCAGTTCTTTTCGATTCGGTTCGATTTGATTCTTCTCCATTCGATTCGATTCGATTCGATAAGATTCTTTTCGTTCGATTCAATTCTGTTCGATTCGATTCGATTCGATTCGATTCGATTATTTTCAGTTCGATTCTTTTCGTTTCGATTCGATTCTGCTCGATTCTTTTCGATTTGATTCGATTCGATCATTTGGATTCAATTTGTTACATTTCGATTCGATTCTTTTCTATTCAGGTCGATTCGATTCTTTTTGATTCAGTTCGATTCAATTCTTTTCAACTCAATTCGATTCGGTTCGATTCTTTTCGATTCGATATGATTCGATTCGATTCAACTCAACTCGATTCTTTTCGATTCGATTTTTTCGATTCGATTCCTTTCAATTCGATTCGATTGGATTCTTTTCGTTTCAATTAGATTCTTTTCGATTTTACTTGATTCGAATCTTATCAATTCGATTCGGTACTGTTCGATTCGATTCTATTCAATTCAATTCGATTGGAATCGATTCTTTTCGATTCAATTCGATTCGATTCGATACGATTCTTTTCGATTGTATTCGATTCGATTCTTTTCGGTTCTCTTCGATTCGATTCTTTTCGATTCAATTCGATATGATTCGATTCTTTTCGATTCCATTCGATTCTTTTCTATTCGATTCGATTCGATTATTTTCGATTCAATTCGGTTTCGATTCGATTATTTTCAACTCAATTCGATCGACTCGGTTCAATTATTTTCGATTCGATTCGATTCGATTATTTTCGATTCGATAAGATTACTTTCGATTCGATTATTTTCGATTCGATTTCATTATTTTCAATTCAATTCATTTCGATGTTTTTCGATTCGATTCAATGCGAATCAACTATTTTCTATTAGATTCGCTTCAATTATTTTCTTTTTTTTTCTAAATTTTTTATTTATTTATGATAGTCACAGAGAGAGAGAGAGAGGCAGAGATAGGCAGAGGGAGAAGCAAGCTCCAAGCACCGGGAGCCCTATGTGGGATTTGATCCCGGGTCTCCAGGATCGCGCCCTGGGCCAAAGGCAGGCACTAAACCGCTGCCCCTCCCAGGAATCCCCGCTTCAATTATTTTCGATTTGATTTGATTCGGTTATTTTCAATTCGATTCCATTTGATTATTTTCATTTCGGTTCGGTACGATTCGATTCTATTATTTTCGATTCGATTCGTTTCGTATCCATTCGAATCGTTTTGATTCCTTTCGGTTTTCGATTTGAATCGATTCTTTTCTTTTCGATTCGATTCTTTTCTATTCGGTTTGATTTTTTTGATTTGAATCGACTCGATTCTTTTTGATTCAAGTATATAAGATTCGATCCGATTCTTTTCGATTCAAATCGATACGATTCTTTTCGATTTGATTCGATTCGTTTTGATTCGACTCGATTCTTTTCGATTCAATTCTTTTCGATTCAATGAAATACGGTTCTATTCTTTTCGATTCGATTTGATTTGATTCTTTTTGATTCCATACGATTCGATTTGATTCTTTTCGATTTGATTCGATTCAACTCGATACTTTTCAAATCGATCATTTCGATCGATTCGATTCGATTCTTTTCATTTCGATTCGATTCTTTTCGATTTGATTCAATTCTTTTCAATTCGATTCGATTCGATTCTTTTCGTTTCGATTTGATTCTCTTCTATTTTATTTGATTCGATTCATTTCAATTAGATTCGATACTGTTCGATTCGATTCTTTTCGATTCAGGTCGATTGGAATCGATTCGATTCTTTCGGTTCTATTCGATTCGATTCGATACGATTCTCTTCGATTCGATTCTTTTCGGTCTGTTCGATTCGATTCTTTTCGATTCAGTTCGATTCGATTCTTTTGGACTCGATTCGATTCTTTGCGCTTTGATATGATTCGATTCGTTTCGACTTTTTTCGATTCGTGTCGATTCGAATCTATTCGATTCTTTTCTATTCAATTCGATTCGATTGATTCTTTTCGATTCGATTCCATTCGATTCTATTCTTTTCGATTCTTTTCGATTCGATACGATTCGATTCGATTCTTTTTGATTCGATTTTTTCGATTCGATTCTTTTCAATTTGATTCGATTCTTTTCAATTTGATTCTTTTCGATTCGATTCGATTCGCCTCTTGTCGTTTCGATTCGATTCTTTTTGATTCGATTCGATTCGATTCTTTTTGTTTCGATTATATTCTCTTCGATTCGATTCTTTTCGATTCGATTCGCTTCTTTTCGATTCGATTCTTCTCGAATCGATTCAATTCAATTCGATTCTTTTCGATTCGATTCTTTTCGATTTGATTCGATTCGATCATTTGGATTCCACTTGTTACATTTCGATTCGAATCTTTTCGATTCGATTCGATTCAATTCTTTTGGATTTCATTGGATTGATTTAGATAATTTTTGATTCGATTCGATTCTTTTACCCTAGCTTCGATGTGATTCTACTCGATTCAATTCATTTCGATTCTTCTTGATTCAATTCTTTTCGATTCTTTTTGATTCGGTTTGATTCTTTTCGATTCCATTCGATTCTTTTCGATTCGATTTAATTGTTTTTGAATCCATTTGATTCGATTCGATTATTTTCGATTCGACTCGATTGGATTCGATTCGGTTCGATTATCGATTCGATTCAATTCCAATTATTTTTGATTCGACTCGATTTGATTATTTTTTATTCAATTCGATTCAATTATTTTCGATTCGATGCAATTCGATTCGATTCTTCTCATTTCAATTCAATTCGATTCTTTCGAATTCGATTCGATTCGATTCTTTGTGTTTCGATTCGATTCTTTTCGATTTGAGTCAATTCTTTTCAATTCGATTTGATATTCTTCGATTCGATTCTTTTCGATTCGATTCTTTTCTATTCGATTCGTTTCGTTTCGATTCTTCGATTCGATTCGATTCGATTCTTTTCGATTCAATACGATTCGATCGATTCTTTTCAATGCGAATCAATTCGATTCCATTCTTTTTGATTCGATTCGATTCGATTCGATTATTTTTATTTATTTTTTTTTATTTTTATTTATTTATGATAGTCACAGAGAGAAAGAGAGAGAGGGGCAGAGACATAGGCAGTGGGAGAAGCAGGCTCCATGCACCGGGAGCCCGACATGGGATTCGATCCCGGGTCTCCAGGATCGCGCCCTGGGCCAAAGGCAGGCGGTAAACCGCTGCACCACCCAGGGATCCCGATTCGATTCTTTTAGATTTGATTTGATACGATTCTTTTCAATTCGATTTGATTCGATTCGATTCGTTTCGATTCTCTTTGATGTTTTTTGATTCGATCTTTTCAACCGATTTAATTCGATTCGATTCATTTCGATTCGAATGTTTCGATTCTATTCTTTTTAATTCGATTCTTTTCGATTCGATTCGATTCGATTTTTTTCTTTTCGCTTCTTTTCGATTCGATTCGATTCGCCTCTTTTCGTTTCGATTCTATTGTTTTGGATTCGATTTGATTCCTTTCGTTTCGATTAGATTCTCTTCGATTCGATTCTTTTCGATTCAGTTCTTTTCGATTCGGTTCGATTTGATTCTTCTCCATTCGATTCGATTCGATTCGATAAGATTCTTTTCGTTCGATTCAATTCTGTTCGATTCGATTCGATTCGATTCGATTCGATTATTTTCAGTTCGATTCTTTTCGTTTCGATTCGATTCTGCTCGATTCTTTTCGATTTGATTCGATTCGATCATTTGGATTCAATTTGTTACATTTCGATTCGATTCTTTTCTATTCAGGTCGATTCGATTCTTTTTGATTCAGTTCGATTCAATTCTTTTCAACTCAATTCGATTCGGTTCGATTCTTTTCGATTCGATATGATTCGATTCGATTCAACTCAACTCGATTCTTTTCGATTCGATTTTTTCGATTCGATTCCTTTCAATTCGATTCGATTGGATTCTTTTCGTTTCAATTAGATTCTTTTCGATTTTACTTGATTCGAATCTTATCAATTCGATTCGGTACTGTTCGATTCGATTCTATTCAATTCAATTCGATTGGAATCGATTCTTTTCGATTCAATTCGATTCGATTCGATACGATTCTTTTCGATTGTATTCGATTCGATTCTTTTCGGTTCTCTTCGATTCGATTCTTTTCGATTCAATTCGATATGATTCGATTCTTTTCGATTCCATTCGATTCTTTTCTATTCGATTCGATTCGATTATTTTCGATTCAATTCGGTTTGATTCGATTATTTTCAACTCAATTCGATCGACTCGGTTCAATTATTTTCGATTCGATTCGATTCGATTATTTTCGATTCGATAAGATTACTTTCGATTCGATTATTTTCGATTCGATTTCATTATTTTCAATTCAATTCATTTCGATGTTTTTCGATTCGATTCAATGCGAATCAACTATTTTCTATTAGATTCGCTTCAATTATTTTCTTTTTTTTTCTAAATTTTTTATTTATTTATGATAGTCACAGAGAGAGAGAGAGAGGCAGAGATAGGCAGAGGGAGAAGCAAGCTCCAAGCACCGGGAGCCCTATGTGGGATTTGATCCCGGGTCTCCAGGATCGCGCCCTGGGCCAAAGGCAGGCACTAAACCGCTGCCCCTCCCAGGAATCCCCGCTTCAATTATTTTCGATTTGATTTGATTCGGTTATTTTCAATTCGATTCCATTTGATTATTTTCATTTCGGTTCGGTACGATTCGATTCTATTATTTTCGATTCGATTCGTTTCGTATCCATTCGAATCGTTTTGATTCCTTTCGGTTTTCGATTTGAATCGATTCTTTTCTTTTCGATTCGATTCTTTTCTATTCGGTTTGATTTTTTTGATTTGAATCGACTCGATTCTTTTTGATTCAAGTATATAAGATTCGATCCGATTCTTTTCGATTCAAATCGATACGATTCTTTTCGATTTGATTCGATTCGTTTTGATTCGACTCGATTCTTTTCGATTCAATTCTTTTCGATTCAATGAAATACGGTTCTATTCTTTTCGATTCGATTTGATTTGATTCTTTTTGATTCCATACGATTCGATTTGATTCTTTTCGATTTGATTCGATTCAACTCGATACTTTTCAAATCGATCATTTCGATCGATTCGATTCGATTCTTTTCATTTCGATTCGATTCTTTTCGATTTGATTCAATTCTTTTCAATTCGATTCGATTCGATTCTTTTCGTTTCGATTTGATTCTCTTCTATTTTATTTGATTCGATTCATTTCAATTAGATTCGATACTGTTCGATTCGATTCTTTTCGATTCAGGTCGATTGGAATCGATTCGATTCTTTCGGTTCTATTCGATTCGATTCGATACGATTCTCTTCGATTCGATTCTTTTCGGTCTGTTCGATTCGATTCTTTTCGATTCAGTTCGATTCGATTCTTTTGGACTCGATTCGATTCTTTGCGCTTTGATATGATTCGATTCGTTTCGACTTTTTTCGATTCGTGTCGATTCGAATCTATTCGATTCTTTTCTATTCAATTCGATTCGATTGATTCTTTTCGATTCGATTCCATTCGATTCTATTCTTTTCGATTCTTTTCGATTCGATACGATTCGATTCGATTCTTTTTGATTCGATTTTTTCGATTCGATTCTTTTCAATTTGATTCGATTCTTTTCAATTTGATTCTTTTCGATTCGATTCGATTCGCCTCTTGTCGTTTCGATTCGATTCTTTTTGATTCGATTCGATTCGATTCTTTTTGTTTCGATTATATTCTCTTCGATTCGATTCTTTTCGATTCGATTCGCTTCTTTTCGATTCGATTCTTCTCGAATCGATTCAATTCAATTCGATTCTTTTCGATTCGATTCTTTTCGATTTGATTCGATTCGATCATTTGGATTCCACTTGTTACATTTCGATTCGAATCTTTTCGATTCGATTCGATTCAATTCTTTTGGATTTCATTGGATTGATTTAGATAATTTTTGATTCGATTCGATTCTTTTACCCTAGCTTCGATGTGATTCTACTCGATTCAATTCATTTCGATTCTTCTTGATTCAATTCTTTTCGATTCTTTTTGATTCGGTTTGATTCTTTTCGATTCCATTCGATTCTTTTCGATTCGATTTAATTGTTTTTTGAATCCATTTGATTCGATTCGATTATTTTCGATTCGACTCGATTGGATTCGATTCGGTTCGATTATCGATTCGATTCAATTCCAATTATTTTTGATTCGACTCGATTTGATTATTTTTTATTCAATTCGATTCAATTATTTTCGATTCGATGCAATTCGATTCGATTCTTCTCATTTCAATTCAATTCGATTCTTTCGAATTCGATTCGATTCGATTCTTTGTGTTTCGATTCGATTCTTTTCGATTTGAGTCAATTCTTTTCAATTCGATTTGATATTCTTCGATTCGATTCTTTTCGATTTGATTCTTTTCTATTCGATTCGTTTCGTTTCGATTCTTCGATTCGATTCGATTCGATTCTTTTCGATTCAATACGATTCGATCGATTCTTTTCAATGCGAATCAATTCGATTCCATTCTTTTTGATTCGATTCGATTCGATTCGATTATTTTTATTTATTTTTTTTTATTTTTATTTATTTATGATAGTCACAGAGAGAAAGAGAGAGAGGGGCAGAGACATAGGCAGTGGGAGAAGCAGGCTCCATGCACCGGGAGCCCGACATGGGATTCGATCCCGGGTCTCCAGGATCGCGCCCTGGGCCAAAGGCAGGCGGTAAACCGCTGCACCACCCAGGGATCCCGATTCGATTCTTTTAGATTTGATTTGATACGATTCTTTTCAATTCGATTTGATTCGATTCGATTCGTTTCGATTCTCTTTGATGTTTTTTGATTCGATCTTTTCAACCGATTTAATTCGATTCGATTCATTTCGATTCGAATGTTTCGATTCTATTCTTTTTAATTCGATTCTTTTCGATTCGATTCGATTCGATTTTTTTCTTTTCGCTTCTTTTCGATTCGATTCGATTCGCCTCTTTTCGTTTCGATTCTATTGTTTTGGATTCGATTTGATTCCTTTCGTTTCGATTAGATTCTCTTCGATTCGATTCTTTTCGATTCAGTTCTTTTCGATTCGGTTCGATTTGATTCTTCTCCATTCGATTCGATTCGATTCGATAAGATTCTTTTCGTTCGATTCAATTCTGTTCGATTCGATTCGATTCGATTCGATTCGATTATTTTCAGTTCGATTCTTTTCGTTTCGATTCGATTCTGCTCGATTCTTTTCGATTTGATTCGATTCGATCATTTGGATTCAATTTGTTACATTTCGATTCGATTCTTTTCTATTCAGGTCGATTCGATTCTTTTTGATTCAGTTCGATTCAATTCTTTTCAACTCAATTCGATTCGGTTCGATTCTTTTCGATTCGATATGATTCGATTCGATTCAACTCAACTCGATTCTTTTCGATTCGATTTTTTCGATTCGATTCCTTTCAATTCGATTCGATTGGATTCTTTTCGTTTCAATTAGATTCTTTTCGATTTTACTTGATTCGAATCTTATCAATTCGATTCGGTACTGTTCGATTCGATTCTATTCAATTCAATTCGATTGGAATCGATTCTTTTCGATTCAATTCGATTCGATTCGATACGATTCTTTTCGATTGTATTCGATTCGATTCTTTTCGGTTCTCTTCGATTCGATTCTTTTCGATTCAATTCGATATGATTCGATTCTTTTCGATTCCATTCGATTCTTTTCTATTCGATTCGATTCGATTATTTTCGATTCAATTCGGTTTGATTCGATTATTTTCAACTCAATTCGATCGACTCGGTTCAATTATTTTCGATTCGATTCGATTCGATTATTTTCGATTCGATAAGATTACTTTCGATTCGATTATTTTCGATTCGATTTCATTATTTTCAATTCAATTCATTTCGATGTTTTTCGATTCGATTCAATGCGAATCAACTATTTTCTATTAGATTCGCTTCAATTATTTTCTTTTTTTTTCTAAATTTTTTATTTATTTATGATAGTCACAGAGAGAGAGAGAGAGGCAGAGATAGGCAGAGGGAGAAGCAAGCTCCAAGCACCGGGAGCCCTATGTGGGATTTGATCCCGGGTCTCCAGGATCGCGCCCTGGGCCAAAGGCAGGCACTAAACCGCTGCCCCTCCCAGGAATCCCCGCTTCAATTATTTTCGATTTGATTTGATTCGGTTATTTTCAATTCGATTCCATTTGATTATTTTCATTTCGGTTCGGTACGATTCGATTCTATTATTTTCGATTCGATTCGTTTCGTATCCATTCGAATCGTTTTGATTCCTTTCGGTTTTCGATTTGAATCGATTCTTTTCTTTTCGATTCGATTCTTTTCTATTCGGTTTGATTTTTTTGATTTGAATCGACTCGATTCTTTTTGATTCAAGTATATAAGATTCGATCCGATTCTTTTCGATTCAAATCGATACGATTCTTTTCGATTTGATTCGATTCGTTTTGATTCGACTCGATTCTTTTCGATTCAATTCTTTTCGATTCAATGAAATACGGTTCTATTCTTTTCGATTCGATTTGATTTGATTCTTTTTGATTCCATACGATTCGATTTGATTCTTTTCGATTTGATTCGATTCAACTCGATACTTTTCAAATCGATCATTTCGATCGATTCGATTCGATTCTTTTCATTTCGATTCGATTCTTTTCGATTTGATTCAATTCTTTTCAATTCGATTCGATTCGATTCTTTTCGTTTCGATTTGATTCTCTTCTATTTTATTTGATTCGATTCATTTCAATTAGATTCGATACTGTTCGATTCGATTCTTTTCGATTCAGGTCGATTGGAATCGATTCGATTCTTTCGGTTCTATTCGATTCGATTCGATACGATTCTCTTCGATTCGATTCTTTTCGGTCTGTTCGATTCGATTCTTTTCGATTCAGTTCGATTCGATTCTTTTGGACTCGATTCGATTCTTTGCGCTTTGATATGATTCGATTCGTTTCGACTTTTTTCGATTCGTGTCGATTCGAATCTATTCGATTCTTTTCTATTCAATTCGATTCGATTGATTCTTTTCGATTCGATTCCATTCGATTCTATTCTTTTCGATTCTTTTCGATTCGATACGATTCGATTCGATTCTTTTTGATTCGATTTTTTCGATTCGATTCTTTTCAATTTGATTCGATTCTTTTCAATTTGATTCTTTTCGATTCGATTCGATTCGCCTCTTGTCGTTTCGATTCGATTCTTTTTGATTCGATTCGATTCGATTCTTTTTGTTTCGATTATATTCTCTTCGATTCGATTCTTTTCGATTCGATTCGCTTCTTTTCGATTCGATTCTTCTCGAATCGATTCAATTCAATTCGATTCTTTTCGATTCGATTCTTTTCGATTTGATTCGATTCGATCATTTGGATTCCACTTGTTACATTTCGATTCGAATCTTTTCGATTCGATTCGATTCAATTCTTTTGGATTTCATTGGATTGATTTAGATAATTTTTGATTCGATTCGATTCTTTTACCCTAGCTTCGATGTGATTCTACTCGATTCAATTCATTTCGATTCTTCTTGATTCAATTCTTTTCGATTCTTTTTGATTCGGTTTGATTCTTTTCGATTCCATTCGATTCTTTTCGATTCGATTTAATTGTTTTTGAATCCATTTGATTCGATTCGATTATTTTCGATTCGACTCGATTGGATTCGATTCGGTTCGATTATCGATTCGATTCAATTCCAATTATTTTTGATTCGACTCGATTTGATTATTTTTTATTCAATTCGATTCAATTATTTTCGATTCGATGCAATTCGATTCGATTCTTCTCATTTCAATTCAATTCGATTCTTTCGAATTCGATTCGATTCGATTCTTTGTGTTTCGATTCGATTCTTTTCGATTTGAGTCAATTCTTTTCAATTCGATTTGATATTCTTCGATTCGATTCTTTTCGATTCGATTCTTTTCTATTCGATTCGTTTCGTTTCGATTCTTCGATTCGATTCGATTCGATTCTTTTCGATTCAATACGATTCGATCGATTCTTTTCAATGCGAATCAATTCGATTCCATTCTTTTTGATTCGATTCGATTCGATTCGATTATTTTTATTTATTTTTTTTTATTTTTATTTATTTATGATAGTCACAGAGAGAAAGAGAGAGAGGGGCAGAGACATAGGCAGTGGGAGAAGCAGGCTCCATGCACCGGGAGCCCGACATGGGATTCGATCCCGGGTCTCCAGGATCGCGCCCTGGGCCAAAGGCAGGCGGTAAACCGCTGCACCACCCAGGGATCCCGATTCGATTCTTTTAGATTTGATTTGATACGATTCTTTTCAATTCGATTTGATTCGATTCGATTCGTTTCGATTCTCTTTGATGTTTTTTGATTCGATCTTTTCAACCGATTTAATTCGATTCGATTCATTTCGATTCGAATGTTTCGATTCTATTCTTTTTAATTCGATTCTTTTCGATTCGATTCGATTCGATTTTTTTCTTTTCGCTTCTTTTCGATTCGATTCGATTCGCCTCTTTTCGTTTCGATTCTATTGTTTTGGATTCGATTTGATTCCTTCGTTTCGATTAGATTCTCTTCGATTCGATTCTTTTCGATTCAGTTCTTTTCGATTCGGTTCGATTTGATTCTTCTCCATTCGATTCGATTCGATTCGATAAGATTCTTTTCGTTCGATTCAATTCTGTTCGATTCGATTCGATTCGATTCGATTCGATTATTTTCAGTTCGATTCTTTTCGTTTCGATTCGATTCTGCTCGATTCTTTTCGATTTGATTCGATTCGATCATTTGGATTCAATTTGTTACATTTCGATTCGATTCTTTTCTATTCAGGTCGATTCGATTCTTTTTGATTCAGTTCGATTCAATTCTTTTCAACTCAATTCGATTCGGTTCGATTCTTTTCGATTCGATATGATTCGATTCGATTCAACTCAACTCGATTCTTTTCGATTCGATTTTTTCGATTCGATTCCTTTCAATTCGATTCGATTGGATTCTTTTCGTTTCAATTAGATTCTTTTCGATTTTACTTGATTCGAATCTTATCAATTCGATTCGGTACTGTTCGATTCGATTCTATTCAATTCAATTCGATTGGAATCGATTCTTTTCGATTCAATTCGATTCGATTCGATACGATTCTTTTCGATTGTATTCGATTCGATTCTTTTCGGTTCTCTTCGATTCGATTCTTTTCGATTCAATTCGATATGATTCGATTCTTTTCGATTCCATTCGATTCTTTTCTATTCGATTCGATTCGATTATTTTCGATTCAATTCGGTTTGATTCGATTATTTTCAACTCAATTCGATCGACTCGGTTCAATTATTTTCGATTCGATTCGATTCGATTATTTTCGATTCGATAAGATTACTTTCGATTCGATTATTTTCGATTCGATTTCATTATTTTCAATTCAATTCATTTCGATGTTTTTCGATTCGATTCAATGCGAATCAACTATTTTCTATTAGATTCGCTTCAATTATTTTCTTTTTTTTTCTAAATTTTTATTTATTTATGATAGTCACAGAGAGAGAGAGAGAGAGGCAGAGATAGGCAGAGGGAGAAGCAAGCTCCAAGCACCGGGAGCCCTATGTGGGATTTGATCCCGGGTCTCCAGGATCGCGCCCTGGGCCAAAGGCAGGCACTAAACCGCTGCCCCTCCCAGGAATCCCCGCTTCAATTATTTTCGATTTGATTTGATTCGGTTATTTTCAATTCGATTCCATTTGATTATTTTCATTTCGGTTCGGTACGATTCGATTCTATTATTTTCGATTCGATTCGTTTCGTATCCATTCGAATCGTTTTGATTCCTTTCGGTTTTCGATTGAATCGATTCTTTTCTTTTCGATTCGATTCTTTTCTATTCGGTTTTGATTTTTTGATTTGAATCGACTCGATTCTTTTTGATTCAAGTATATAAGATTCGATCCGATTCTTTTCGATTCAAATCGATACGATTCTTTTCGATTTGATTCGATTCGTTTTGATTCGACTCGATTCTTTTCGATTCAATTCTTTTCGATTCAATGAAATACGGTTCTATTCTTTTCGATTCGATTTGATTTGATTCTTTTTGATTCCATACGATTCGATTTGATTCTTTTCGATTTGATTCGATTCAACTCGATACTTTCAAAATCGATCATTTCGATCGATTCGATTCGATTCTTTTCATTCGATTCGATTCTTTTCGATTTGATTCAATTCTTTTCAATTCGATTCGATTCGATTCTTTTCGTTTCGATTTGATTCTCTTCTATTTTATTTGATTCGATTCATTTCAATTAGATTCGATACTGTTCGATTCGATTCTTTTCGATTCAGGTCGATTGGAATCGATTCGATTCTTTCGGTTCTATTCGATTCGATTCGATACGATTCTCTTCGATCGATTCGATTCTTTTCGGTCTGTTCGATTCGATTCTTTTCGATTCAGTTCGATTCGATTCTTTTGGACTCGATTCGATTCTTTGCGCTTTGATATGATTCGATTCGTTTCGACTTTTTTCGATTCGTGTCGATTCGAATCTATTCGATTCTTTCTATTCAATTCGATTCGATTGATTCTTTCGATTCGATTCCATTCGATTCTATTCTTTTCGATTCTTTTCGATTCGATACGATTCGATTCGATTCTTTTGATTCGATTTTTTCGATTCGATTCTTTTCAATTGATTCGATTCTTTTCAATTTGATTCTTTTCGATTCGATTCGATTCGCCTCTCTTGTCGTTTCGATTCGATTCTTTTTGATTCGATTCGATTCGATTCTTTTTGTTTCGATTATATTCTCTTCGATTCGATTCTTTTCGATTCGATTCGCTTCTTTTCGATTCGATTCTTCTCGAATCGATTCAATTCAATTCGATTCTTTTCGATTCGATTCTTTCGATTTGGATTCGATTCGATCATTTGATTCCACTTGTTACATTTCGATTCGAATCTTTTCGATTCGATTCAATTCTTTTGGATTTCATTGGATTGATTTAGATAATTTTTGATTCGATTCGATTCTTTTACCCTAGCTTCGATGTGATTCTACTCGATTCAATTCATTTCGATTCTTCTTGATTCAATTCTTTTCGATTCTTTTTGATTCGGTTTGATTCTTTTCGATTCCATTCGATTCTTTTCGATTCGATTTAATTGTTTTTGAATCCATTTGATTCGATTCGATTATTTCGATTCGACTCGATTGGATTCGATTCGGTTCGATTATCGATTCGATTCAATTCCAATTATTTTTGATTCGACTCGATTTGATTATTTTTTATTCAATTCGATTCAATTATTTTCGATTCGATGCAATTCGATTCGATTCTTCTCATTTCAATTCAATTCGATTCTTTCGAATTCGATTCGATTCGATTCTTTGTGTTTCGATTCGATTCTTTTCGATTTGAGTCAATTCTTTTCAATTCGATTTGATATTCTTCGATTCGATTCTTTTCGATTCGATTCTTTTCTATTCGATTCGTTTCGTTTCGATTCTTCGATTCGATTCGATTCGATTCTTTTCGATTCAATACGATTCGATCGATTCTTTTCAATGCGAATCAATTCGATTCCATTCTTTTTGATTCGATTCGATTCGATTCGATTATTTTTATTTATTTTTTTTATTTTTATTTATTTATGATAGTCACAGAGAGAAAGAGAGAGAGGGGCAGAGACATAGGCAGTGGGAGAAGCAGGCTCCATGCACCGGGAGCCCGACATGGGATTCGATCCCGGGTCTCCAGGATCGCGCCCTGGGCCAAAGGCAGGCGGTAAACCGCTGCACCACCCAGGGATCCCGATTCGATTCTTTTAGATTTGATTTGATACGATTCTTTTCAATTCGATTTGATTCGATTCGATTCGTTTCGATTCTCTTTGATGTTTTTTGATTCGATCTTTTCAACCGATTTAATTCGATTCGATTCATTTCGATTCGAATGTTTCGATTCTATTCTTTTTAATTCGATTCTTTTCGATTCGATTCGATTCGATTTTTTTCTTTTCGCTTCTTTTCGATTCGATTCGATTCGCCTCTTTCGTTTCGATTCTATTGTTTGGATTCGATTTGATTCCTTTCGTTTCGATTAGATTCTCTTCGATTCGATTCTTTTCGATTCAGTTCTTTTCGATTCGGTTCGATTTGATTCTTCTCCATTCGATTCGATTCGATTCGATAAGATTCTTTTCGTTCGATTCAATTCTGTTCGATTCGATTCGATTCGATTCGATTCGATTATTTTCAGTTCGATTCTTTTCGTTTCGATTCGATTCTGCTCGATTTCTTTTCGATTTGATTCGATTCGATCATTTGGATTCAATTTGTTACATTTCGATTCGATTCTTTTCTATTCAGGTCGATTCGATTCTTTTTGATTCAGTTCGATTCAATTCTTTTCAACTCAATTCGATTCGGTTCGATTCTTTTCGATTCGATATGATTCGATTCGATTCAACTCAACTCGATTCTTTTCGATTCGATTTTTTCGATTCGATTCCTTTCAATTCGATTCGATTGGATTCTTTTCGTTTCAATTAGATTCTTTTCGATTTTACTTGATTCGAATCTTATCAATTCGATTCGGTACTGTTCGATTCGATTCTATTCA
>NW_023331849.1:0-32653 GCF_011100685.1 Canis lupus familiaris | reverse complement strand
TTCTCCTCCGTATTTCAGTACATCACTAGGAAGGATTGGCAGCCGATTGAGGGCATTACTTCTCTGTGCAATGATCAGCACACTACAGTCAGGTGTCATCTTCCTTCTCATCCTCTTGTAACAAGGGAGAGACTAGACAGGACTGGTTTCTAATGGATCCCAAACATGGATACTGGAAAGCATTTGGCCACTTGAAAGGAAGGACCTTAGAAGCCAATGATAACTCTTCATACATTTATTATTAGAAAATAAACTGGGAAGTGTCCTGGATAACATCAGAGCACCAAGATCTTGAATGCACATTGCTCTCCGAAAAAGTGGGAGAACATTATGATGTGCTCATAAAAATAAATGTATTAAATTTATAAGCAGTCCCTAAAATAACTATTTCTGTTAGTTAAACCCATATATCTTGGGCAAATGCATCATGGCTTCTTTCAGGAATTGTATGACCCATGGACAACAGCATCTGGTGTGTAATAGGTCCTTTATAATTTTTGATAAAGTAGTATGTTAATAAAAAAATGTTTGTATAACTTGGGTCAGTGGTTTCTCATTTCTTGTGTTTCATTCAAAATAGTATTATACTTATTAACTGAGAAAATTTATATGCTTTTACAGATATCCACATATCTTATCTAACAGTTGGAAAAAGCACTGGCCTACTGTCAGAGAAAAACCTGACTTAAAATCTGGCTGCTAACAAACTGTAAGATTTCAATGTCTTTATCTCTAAATTGAAAGATTCGGCTTGAATATTCTATTTTCTATATGCCATGTAATCTTATACAAATACATACAAATAAACATATCCTGGCTGTTAGTTAAGGGAAAATCTTGGAGTCTGCAGATGGTATGGGCCAAGTTTTAGGTATGATTCAAGTTCATGACAATCTCTTTAATGCAGAAGAATCTTGGAGCTAATTATATAAAGTGCTATCAGGCTCTTGTTTAAATCCTGATGGGGGCCTTGTATTCAATCTTCAACCGTTCCCAATGAACTTCTATGTCCTGTTACCCGGGCCACAAGGCAAACCTTACACCTCCCACTGCTCAGAGATTTCCTAAATTACAGAGAACTGGAGTGTGGTTTTGCAGAGATAAGGAAATAAAGAGGAGCTGAAGTTTCCCCAAAGAGAAGCAGTGGCTGATGGGGTGAAGATGATCCGATTAAGGGAAGAGAAATAAGAGAAGAAGCAGCCACAGCAGGGTGTCTGCTTATGGGATTGGAGAGTGCCCAAATTGAGGGCTCAAACTCTTTAGGAAATCCCATAACCCTATCTCATCTTCCTCTCCTCCCTTCCCAATCTAATCTCAACCCAAAGAATGAAGAGCGATTTCGTTTGGCAAACTGGTGAGGGATCTTTGGGATGCAGTGGGCAGAAGGTACTGCAACCTGAAATCACATGGTGGTAGCAGCAGTGGGATGGGGTGGGGACAGCATGTCACAGAAATGTGCTAAATCCCTCTGTGCCACTTCCTGTGTGAGAGACTTACGTACCTTGTCACCTTAGTCTTTTTCAACGTTGTTGTTTTCCTAAGTATTAAATATTTTCAAACACACAGAAAATAATATAACATCACTCTACTCCCCCCACATTTGAACATGTGACTATTAATGCTAATATTTTGAGATTGTTAAAGATCTTTTTTGAGATGTAGAAATAAAATATTACACACTCAGTCGAAATGCTAGCCTTTCACACATCCAATTACATTTCCTCTCTCTATTCTTACCATTGACCTGAAGAAACAGGGGAGTTGCCTGCCTGCCCTTCCAGAAGCACAGCACCTGAGTGGTGAGTCAATGGTGGCCTAAGGGTGGCCAGGGAGAAAGGTGCCAGGCCAAGGAAGCTACAGGTGAGATATTCAGGGTGGGGAGTTTCTGAAGAATCCATAACTGTGCCCTGGGAAAGAAAGGGCATTGACTGTGCACCTGCCAGACCCAGCCAGCACCAGTGTCCAGATTATAGTTCTACCAGAAAAGCCAGGCCATTCCTGTACTTATTCTCCTCCCTCCCTTTCTCCAAGAGTCTGCGGGTCTTTTAAATTAAGTCTGTATCACTGATTCAGTCGTGGTCCCAACAGGAAACAGATGGCACTCTCCAAACAGTATAATTTGAGAAGGGTTTATTTACAACAGGACTGTTTACAAAGATGTGGGTAGAGGGAACCGCAAGGGACAGCAAAGTAATCCAGAGCTGATAGCAGCTGGGTAGTTAACCTGCAGGCCCAAAGAGATGAGAGCAGGGAGCACCTACTGGAACCCAGAAGCCCAGAGAGTGAAGCAGAGTCCGGTCCTTTGAGAGGAGCAGTAAACTGTTGTGGGACAGGGCCAGCCTACCTCTTGGGCTAAATGCCAGGAGAACAAATCCCCTAACATCAATTTCCAAACTCAGTCTGATCCCCTGCTGTGGCTCCACTATGAAGCCAGAGGGCACTGGGACTCATTTACATAAATCTATACAGGTCAGCCATAAATTTACATGTCAATAGTATTTTACCAGCATTACAGAGTTTTGCTATGTGGTATTTCATCATTTAGTACTAAATACTTTGCAAGTTCTATTAGCGCTTCTTTGACCCAAAGATTATTCACCCGTGAATTTCCAAAATTTTCAAATTTGTGAATTTATAGCTATTTTTTATAATCCAATGCCAATTTTCCTGCTTTAAAATCAGAATGCATGGCCTCATATAATTTTTTTTGTTATTTTGATTGTGACTTAAGAGATGTTCACTACATGGCGGATAAGATTGTGTAGTCTCTAATTGCTGATTACAGAGCTCAATGTAAGTCCACTAGATCTAGCTTGTCATTTTTTATTCAAATCTTATGTGTTCTGAATTTATGTTTCTCTAAGAATTTCAAAGTTTTATTTGTGACTTTGGTCCACATTTTTAACTTTTCATTTTTCAGTTTTTTATTGCAGTTCTGTCTGCAATATATTTATATTTATATAATAGATCATTATGGAACAAAAATGAGGCTGTCCGTGCCAAAAGAATTTAGCATTGCTATGTAAACCTTGCAAACATTTCCTTCTTTCATTATAATAATTGCCTTTGTCCTTAATAAGTTTTACCTGGAATTCTCTTTAATCTGCTATTAATGTGGCTAAACAAGCTTTATTTTAATGGTATTTTCTCAGATATCTTTTTCATCCTTTAACTTCCGAACCTTTTGTGTGCTTACATTTAAGTTTGTCAAAAACAGCAGGTAGCTGGGTTCAATTCTATATTATGATCACTGACAAAAAAAATAAGCAATTTAAGTCTATTTACTTTTATTGAGATTACTAATACACTTGGAACCTTTTGTTTCCTGAAACTATGTTTTTTTCTTTGCTATAGTATTCTCCCTTTCCTATGATTTAACTGCACTGATAGAAACTTAATTCTTTCCTTCCTTCATTCCTTTTTATCTTTTTGTACTGGGTTAGAATTTATACATTTATTCATTTTATTTCTATTTTCTTATGGCATTCTTAATTCAACCATGCTGAGAGTTAAACAATTTCTCTACTATAGCCCCACAAAACTAAGGACATTAAGTGCTTTAAACTGCATTTTCGATTTTGTTGTTACAATTTTGCGTTTTACTTACTACCTTGTTCACAAACCCCACTAAAACCATTTATTTGAATTATTATGGCTGTTCAGAACCCATGCTTCCTTAGTTTTATTCATCAGTTTCTTTGCTCTCTGAGCTACGTGATCACTTTTGATTCTTGAACTTTTGCTTCCTCCTTTGGGTTGGATTCCTCTCCTGCTGATACTCATTCTTCTAGAGTTTTTATGGCAAGGGTTAGTGGATAGTAAATTCTCCCAATAATTTTTTTTTCTAAAAGGCCACATCTCCTTTCTCCAGCATAGGCATTATAACCCTTTTAGCTAGCCGTTTGGTATATATTCTCATAACCTTAATATTAGCAAAGCTAGAAATTCTGGCTTTGACTTCCTTATTTATTTTAACCACATGAGGATTTCCTTCCTTTTATTTTGAGCATCATTTTGTTATAGCCCCTATTTCTGAGGGTTTGAAGGACAAGGCAAATCCACATTTCAGTTCAGGCAACTGTGATGCTTGTTCTTAATATAGTTGACAATTTTGTGATGTAGGAATGCTTTTCATTTTTCTTATAAGCCCTCATGGAGCATCTACAACATGCAACGTTCTAATCCTGGGAATACAGAGGTGTCTTGGGTATAGTCCATGATCAAAGTGACATGCAAATCATCACTGCAGTTAAAGGGGAGAATTTCTGAAACAGAGACATGAATAAATGAAACAGGAGCACAGAGAGAAAATCTGGCTCTCCATTTTTTCTTAGGGAGGGGAGAATTGAACTTCAAAGTCCTGATAAGGACTTGCCCAATTTCAAACAGGTATTAAAGATACAGCTGGGATGCACATTCCACATGAAATCTTATGTTGTTGAAAGCAACAATAGCAGCTGTATCCTCAATGTAAGCAGTGGGCATTGGCTCAGAGTTCTGGTTACATATCAGATTTAGGATGAATAACTTATTAATTAAATACTCTTCCAAGTGTAACACCCTTCATCCCCACCCCCATTTGAAAGAAAAAAAAGCCTTCCACCTAAGTCTAAGCTTTCTCTCCTGCTACTGCTTACCCAGCACTGAAGACAGAGCTCAGGACTAAGTGAAGGGGTTGTAACCCAGAAATTGCTGTTCCAGAAAGTAGGTATCATAGGAAAGAGCAGAAAAAGGAGCCTTAGTATGCTGAGAATTTAATTCAGGTAGAGGCTTGATAGGATTTTATACTCAGTGGGAGGAAGGAGATAATATTGTGGGACAGTTTATAGCCTCACTAAACAAGGACTTCACGTTGGAAACATCTAGGGAATGGCAGCCAAACCTCCTGCTGTTTCCCCTCCTATTGATGAGCAGACTTTTCAGAGACTCACCTTCATTTCCTGCCCGATTGGCACCTTTGAATTTTTCAATAAGTTTTTACGTTAAATAAAGTTGTGGAGTTTTTTTTTTTTCCTCTTTAAAAATGCCAGTTTTTGTCATGTGATTAGTGCGTGTTTTTGATCTTTAAAATGCTCTGAGAGGCATTAATTGTTTCATCTGATATATAATTTGAACTGAAAAACAGAAAAGAAGGGGGGGCAGATTTGCTACACTGATGATGTTTTGTAGCTAATTTGATTTATTTAGGTAGGAAGAAATGTCAGGGAAATCTTAAGGATTCACGTTAGCAATGATGTCGCTGCCTCCTATTAACCCACCGCCATTTTCTTGTCAGAACGTAACATGAGAGTTGAGAAAACTCTGCTTCGGAGCCTCCAACTGATTGTGTAGCCTGTCCATCTTGGCTGAAGAGTTCAACCTCAGGTGACTGTCCACTGGTACTCTGTCTCTTGGGGTCCTGAAAGAATTTCAGTTTTCTAATGTCTTTAATTTCTCACTATTAAAATGCAATTCTTTATCAGCTAATAATTCAGGAGTTGACAGCTATGAGGCAATAACACATGGATCAGAGAAAGGAGTTTTTCCAGAAGGGCAACATGACACGACGAAAAATGAAATGGGAGGATTGTTTTTTAATAATACATGTACTAAGTTGAATATACATCTCAGCCCTCATCTTTCTCCTTTAATTTTATATTAAAGCACTCACTGGACACTCTATTCACTAGTACACATATACCACCACTCAGTAGTCCAGAATTGAATCTGCTATCTTGTTGCTCTTCCCTCCTCCATCTACCTTTTCTTCCTATATTCCTTAAATGAGTATCGGTGATACCATTTAACCAATCCCCCCAAACTTAAAAACCTGGGCTAAATTTGATTCCTATGTTGTCCTTTCCAAATCTAGCAGTGTAATATTGTGATTGTATTATCTATTGGGCACCTCTTATGTGGTAGGCTCTTAGTAGGTGATATATATACCATCTTGTTTAACGCTAAGTCCAGGCCTCTGCTCAACCTGTTACTATTACATCTTTCGATGAGAAAGTTGAGGCTCTGAAATGTTAAGTAGCATGCTCATGTCACTCGGGCAACAGTCTCAGAGTCATAATGCATTACTTTCAGTTTCCTGAACATGCTTCAAGTGGTTGCCTACAACTGTTCTCCACTTCTTTGACTATTTCTCACCTTTCTTTCAGGATTCAGCTTAAATTTCACTTCCTCCACTGATCTCAGGTCTTCCAAGCCTGATCTGTATGCCTCTCCTACCCTCCTCCTCCATCTCTTTCCCTATGATGGTCCCATCTGCACCAGACTGTAGCTTTGCTTAAGCCTGTGCCCACCAGTGCATCATAGGCCTGACAAAGATGAAGACCAAGCGATCTCCCTTGTCATCAAATTTCTAGGCCATGGAATACAACAGGTACTACATATTGGTATAAAGAAGGGAAGAATATTGGAAGAATTAGAAACACAAATTCTGTGGACTTCTCATTTGTTGCATGAGGCTGGCCCTTTAATATTTTCGTTTTTCTAGAACTATTCTTTGTCCTTAGAGCTGTTCCATTTTAGTTCTCACGTGTTAAGCTCATCACTAGACTGTACAAATTGCTCACTTGAAGAGAACAAATACGAGTTTTTACCTTGTTTATTTAACAAAGCAGTGTTTTGCTTTTTGCTGTTCTAGCATATAAGCTTAGAAAGAACATGGCTTCCTCGTTTATCCTTTTTCATGGTGCCATTGCATAGGATTATGGATTGTCTATGTTCAGATGGAAGCTAAAGACCATTTAATTAAATCCCTTAGAGGAAACAGAGTCCCAGAAAGATAAGGCAATTTACCCAAGATCTTGCTGCCAGCGGGTAGCTTCTTTCTATTTTATGTACTCTGTGTCTCTCCATAGTTTGACCTTTCTTGGGGTTAGGTTGACCTCCCTCTGAGATGACCATACCTGCTAGTCTGAGTCTATCAACCCACCTCTGGACAATCAAGAGGGCTCCAGTGCTGTGCTTTGCTTCTTTGAGGTCAGCCAAAATGTTAACTTTTGGATTAAAGTCATTATCTGGTATTATAACCTTAGAGCAACCAGCAGACTGACCAGTCACACAATAAGAAGTGAAACATTGAACAGAACAACAGCCAATTCTGTCACCCATCCAAGGATTTGTAGCTCAGCCATGACATCTGGCAGGAGTATTTGCAGAGTCCAGTACTGAACTCACTGAAGCCATGTATTCACATCTGGAGTCTAGACTGAGTGGCTCTCTCATTTGGGCTCTCAGCCTCTCACGCCTCCTGTACCTCTCTCTCTCTCTGGCTCTCTCACTTTATCCCTTTTTCACTTTGCCAAAACTTCCTCCCTGCCCCACCCGTCTCTCCTGATTTCTTTTCTTATTTCACTTTTCTTTTCCCAAATTATTTCTTGCTTAAGTTCTCAATTTTTCTTATCTTAAAAATGAAGCAATTGGACATTTGCTGTATTCCATATTCTTTAAGAATCCTTTCTTCAAACCAAATCTTGTGAGGGGCATTAATATGTACACCAATACTAAAGAAAAAGCTTTTCTGGTTAACATGGGCTAGGGTGTGTGTGTGGTGTGTGTGTGTGGATAACTGTTCGATATCTAACACCCCCAGGGGGTGCTGGGAGCACTATAATTCTGGAATGCACACTTGGAACCTCCCTGTGGATTGAGCGTCAAGTTGTCTTCTATTTGATATGTGTGGCAAAAAACCATAATGATCATCACGTACTCTCTCTGGCCCCGTATATTCCTTATACCCTTGCAGTTAGGCATCACATTGTGATTGGTTTTGGCCAATATGGGCAAAAAAGTTTGTCTCCTTTGAGTTGAAACAAAGGAAACGCATATGTGGTTCATCATATTCTCTTCCCTTGCTACTGTGTTTAAAGAGGCTGCCTCTTGCATAGGGTGCAGCTATAAGATTATGGACCCCTTGTCAGCCTGGGTCCTCAAATAACTATATGGGGCAGAGATCCTTGTGGTGCCATAATGGACATGGTGTGAGTGAAAAATAACCCTTTGATATGTTAAGTTCTTAGAATTTGGGGGTTAGTTTTTATGCTAGAGTAACACTAGCCTATGTTGTTAAAGGGGCATTAAGGAGAACAAAATGAGGAGAACAAGGTCAAACTCTTGTGTTTGGTCTTATTTAACCATCTGCATGTGTGCAACCATCTCTTTCTACTGGGTTATATCATTAGACAAAACCAAACAGTCCCCATATTGGTTTATTTGAATGAAATTTAGCAGAAAAGGGGGTCTGCTGATTAACATAACTGGGAACAATTTGAATATCATTCATCTAGAACTTTCAAATTCAAATAACAATTTTTAAACAAAACCCTTTCCCAAAATAGGAGCCCATACAATTTTACAGAATCCTATACCTTGGAGATAACATGTTAGAGCTATTAGAGCATCATTGGAGAGGCTGGAACAGAGGCTGTCTTTGCTTTGCAATGCATGATGTCTGGCTTCTGAGGGCCTTTCCTGTCCCTCGTCTTCCTCTCTACCTCTCCTCTGTCCCTACTGACACCCACACCCCAAATGGGGCACTGTTAACTGAGGATTATTGGTGAATATAAAAACTCCAGCTCCTTCCTGAGAGCAAAGGAGAAGTGGAGATAACTCTGAGTCACAGGTTCTACACTGAACCCCGCAGCTCCTCAGTAGGACTAAGCTCCAGAAACATAATGGGTTACTTGGTATAATAACACACTATTTATTGGCTGCCTTTCTTTCTGTCTCACTTGCACCCAAACCATTTCCTCTAATTGTTGTTTCCTACTATCGCACCCAAAATAACCACTCACACTTGAATCCTTATCCTTAAGGATAAGAATCCTTAAGATGTGATAGGAACTCAAACTAAGACAACATCATCTAGCCCAACCATTCTGGTTTCCATAGATTCAGATCTTATCACTCTCTAGCAGATTTTCTAAATGAACTTATGAGATAAGTGGCAATTTCAAGTGAGTGGGTAGACTTTTTAAAATGGATATCACAGGACAGTTAAGAATTTTTCATGGAAATTTAGTTGCACCTTCCACTCTGGAACCATAGGTTGCCTCCTGATGTGTTATGCAATTAAAGGAGATTTGCTAGAACTCATCTCTCACTTGTTTTAAAAAAACACACATCTTATAAGAACAGAATACACTATGTTTTCCTATTCAGTGTAACATTTCCTTTGGTTCCCAAGTGGAGGCACATTGTCACAGGATCAATATCTCTGAAGTGTTCCTGTTTTTCCTAGGTCAAGTCATTCAAGATTCTTGGAAGAGTGCTGGGACTATGGAATGGAAAGGGCTAATGGGGTAGAAAGAAAGGGAGTATATTTACTGGGAGGCTTCATGTCAAGTAGCTTTGTACATTGGGAGCATTTGGTGCATGAGATGTACACAGTGTAGTGTTCTGACTTCGTGATTTCAGGAATGGCACAGTAACAAACCAAAACGTAATTGGCAGGTATGGCCAGAGCAGGAGGTGCTAAAATGAAGGATGAGGATGGAGCTAAGAGATCAAAGAAATGTGTAGTCTCCCCATGGATTGTATTTCTAATCTGTGTTGTAAAGAACTTTATGTATCCAAATACAATGTGCACTTGGTCAGTCTTTATTTTGATGGATTCTCAGAAGGGTTAGCACTGTCTATTTCCTTTCCTGGCAATACATTCCCCTCGGCTCCATGGCTGCACAATTAATTTTAGGAGTTTCCTTCTTTCCTCTGTCCATTTCTTTTGCAAATACCTCTGTTTGAAATGTTGGTGTTCCACAGGTGTCATGTTCCTCCACTTTTGGTAATTCTCAGGCAGCAATTTTTCCTGGATGACTATATCTACTCCCCTGGTGGAAGCTCCATCTGCACGCTGATGAGTTCCTGAGTCAATGTATAGAACCCAGACTCATTTCCTGATCCCCTTTTGGTGAATTTCTACTTGCATACATCACTGGCACCATAAATTCAACATCTCTGAATCAGAATTTTACACAACTCTACCAGCTTCCCTTCTCCACCAAAAAACTCACAAAACACTGTTTCTAAATTCTTTCTGTCTCTATCATAATCAATGAGAACACTGGGACCCAAGCTCCATGAAACCAGGGATGTTTAGAAATTTGGTCTACTGATGTGTCCCCAATAGAACCATGTCCAAAAAAGAGCAGTTATTTAAAAAAATACTTTTAAAAATATTTTATTTACTTATTTGACAGAGAGAGAGAGAAAGAGAGAGAGAGAGAGAGAGAAGAGAGTACAAGCAGGGAGAGGGGAGAAGCAGGCTCAGTAGGGAGCCTGATGTGGGGCTTAATCTCAGAACCCGGGATCATGACCTCAGCTAAAGGCAGATGCTTAACTGATTAAGCCACCCAGGCATTTCCCCCAAAATACTTGAATGAATGATTATTGACTCCTGTATCTTCTATAAAATCAGTGTAAGTCCTGTTTAGCTCTGGCTCTGATCATTGCTTTCTACACTTCTGTTCTCATCAGAGTGCAAAAAACTTAGTAAGAATCCAATAATAGGAAATAAGTATAGCACATCATTATTAGTGGCACCAAAATTTGGTAACAGCCCTTTCAATAAGGAAATAATTAAGCACATAGTCATAATATGACTATGCAATAACATTTTATGACGAATAATAGTGGCTTGAAAAGAACTTAGAGTATTATGGGCAAGAATACTATATAATGTTACATTTTTAAAAGAAACATGCACTATTTTAAATATAGGTTATCTTGAATATGCGTATATAACTATACATATGTTTAGTGTGTAAAGAAGTCATCAGAAGAAAATATAGCAAAATGTTAATACTGATTATCCTGAGAATAATGGGCAGTTTTTATTTTATTCTTTATATTCTTGGCCTTTTCCAAATTGATAACAATAAGCAAGGCTTAATTTTATATAAATATATAATTAAAATATTTTATGTAATAGAATCAAGCATTTTGCTCTTGCTCTTTTTTTAATTTTTCTATTTTCATGGTTTTCTTTTATTATTCAGTGAATTTTACTAAAAACATTTTCTTTTGATTTCTAATAATGGAGCCAAAGGCTTATTTTGCTTCTTTTATTTTCTATATCTCCTTGTTGTTCAAAGCACCAATATACAGTGGGGTCTGGTATCTTTTTTATTTTATTCAACTATTTACAAAAGAACTGGGCCTTAGATGCTTCTGTAAAAGATATAGAGCCAAGTGATAGATCAACTTTGATTTTTATGTTAATGAAGGGGTGGACGAATTACTGTCATCCTGAATTTTAACTGCCATTCATGAACTTTATGGTTCTTTAGTGAGTGATCTGTAAGTTGCAAAGCAGTAGTGCCCCACTACAATGAGAATGCATTTGTCTTTCCTCATAGATATTGAAATATGACTAGATGCGATACTGTAAATTAAGATGTTATACACATACTATGTGCCCTGAGGAAGGACTTCTTTAAGAGGAAAGTAAAACATGGTTATGCAAAATTTAGAAAGATTGCAAATATTTCCTCTGACTACAAATATTAAAGCATACATGGCATCTTTAAATATAACCCATGTTAGGGGTGCCTGGGTTGCTCAGTCAGTTAAGCACCTGCCTTCAGCTCAGGTCCTGATCCCAGCGTCCTGGCATCAGCCCCACATCAGGCTCTCTGCTCAGTGGTGAGTCTTCTTCTTCCTCTCTCTCTACTCCTTCCCTTCCCCCACCCCCTGGCCCGCTCATGCTCTTCCTTCTCTCTCTCTCTTAAATAAATAAATATTTTTAAAAAGAGTGTTTAAAAAATAAATATAACCCATGTTAAACCATGGTCCATGTTGTGCACAGATGATAGGAGTTATATCTTTATTTCAAATGCCTTGAATTCAGAGAAGAGCATCTGGGAACCAAAAAACTATCTTTTGTTTTATGAGAGCTCAATTCTGAGAAAGAAGGTAGAATATACTCCTTCTTATCTTCTTCCCAACCACCTACAAACTTAGCCATACGTGTCAAGGAAGTGGTGGTCTGGAAGCCTCTTTGTTGTTCCCATGATGCTCTCCAGTATACATTCAATCACTCTCCTCTCCAATTTTGGAATCAAGAGTCATGGAATTTCATTGAAAATTTCTTACTGTGCCTCTGAGATTAATTCTCTCCATTAAGTGAATACTGATGGAAATAATTAACCTTTCACTTGGTGTTAATAGAAAAAAGTAGAATTTCAGTAGCACTAACCTACTTTATAGGCTGTTTCTTCTGTTGTCACCATCCCATCTCTGTTCCCACATGTGACCATCTGGTTCACTGAGTGAAGCTGTTCATTTGTGTTATTTGCATGAGTACACATCCAAAGAGCAAAATAGGAGATGAAGGAAATTATGCACATGGTGGAAGGGGAGATCTGAATTATGTACCAAGGAGTTCTCATGTTGGTTAATTTCAGAAACTACATCGTACATCACTGCTGGAAGATGTGGTTGTTAAATCACTGTTCTGATCTCAGAAAGGGGGTGTGGGTGCAGCAACAGGTGTTTGCAAAAGAAATTTGATTTGATATTATATGTTCAAACGACATGTGAGATTTAATAAGTATTGACTTTAGTACATTTGCTCTAATCATGAGAAATGCAATCTATACAATATGGTGCCTGACATTAAGTGTTAGGTTCATCATGATCCTGCATTCTATGGAATCTTGAGAGCTTCGTGGCCCCTGTAATTTGCCATCATAAGGAAGATCACTGGATTTGGGACCCAGAAATCTGTGGTTTAATAAGCACTGTGGAAGATTCTGGTGCATGCACATAATCCTTCAGCCATTGACTCAGTGATGCTTCTTCTTACTGTATGGTTTTGTGTTTTTTAACTGCTGCATTTCTTTTGCTTTTCCAGATATTCAATCACTTTTCCTGGAAAATTGAAATGATCTCTTTTTTTAATTTATTTTTTATTGGTGTTCAATTTACTAACATACAGAATAACCCCCAGTGCCCGTCACCCATTCACTCCACCCCCCGCCCTCCTCCCCTTCCAACACCCCTAGTTCGTTTCCCAGAGTTAGCAGTCTTTACGTTCTGTCTCCCTTTCTGATATTTCCCACACATTTCTTCCCCCTTCCCTTATATTCCCTTTCACTATTATTTATATTCCCCAAATGAATGAGAACATATAATGTTTGTCCTTCTCCGATTGACTTCCTTCACTCAGCATAATACCCTCCAGTTCCATCCACGTTGAAGCAAATGGTGGGTATTTGTCATTTCTAATAGCTGAGTAATATTCCATTGTATACATAAACCACATCTTCTTTATCCATTCATCTTTTGTTGGTCTCTAACAAATTTTTCTGTCTTGATACCCACCCCTTGACCTTTTGGTCTTCTTTCTTTTTTTTTTTTTTTACCTTTTGGTCTTCCTTAAACATGCCTTTCATCATACTCTTATACTTCGAAACCCCAGAGCCTCCCCACAGCCACCAGATGATGCCCAATAGTCCCACCCCATTCTTTAACATTTCCTATTGTATAAGCTGCTGACCTAACCTAAGAACTTATTTCTCTTTCCTGCCCAAATTGATTCTCACTCTGATGAGCTTTTTTGTTTTAATTTCTATACCATTCCTTGCACGTATTTTTAATCCATGCTTTTGTATAAAACTTTTCAAGGTCTAAATCCCAGTTCCTTAACCTTCTGTTTTCAAAACCAAGCCATCTCTCAGTGCCCTCCCTCCAGAAAGAATATAATATGTAACATTATCACTTCATCATACCTTGATCTCTACCTTTCTGCTATTCTTCTCCTTTGACAGCTGCACATATACTATCTTATATTGTTATATACATGTCATCCTCATTGACAAAGAATAGAAGCAGAAAAATGTTCACCTTTAGCCCAGAAGGCTGATCTATAGCCTGCATGGTTTCTCTAAGGATCAAACATGTGCTGGCTGTTACACTCTTAAACGGTCTCATGACTCCCTGTACATCTTACCAATAGTTAATATCGAACTCAATGATTAGCCCTGGAAAAATCTTGCAAAAGCATTTTTATGAGTATAAATTTGAAGAAGACATTTAGGATCTAGTACTCCTTGCATGTCCTTTGCCACTTGAGCACTAAGCATAGAACCACCAGCAAAAGTGCACCTCTTTCTGCCCACAGATCTGTCCCCATGTTACTTAAACTTACTAAATTATACCACACAAGTCCCAAAAATTCTTTCTTGGCTGTTATACTTGGCTATCCCACAATACTCATGAACAAAAATAATTGATTCTACATCTCTGAATCTTTTCATTCAATAGCTTACATATAACAGACATTCCTGTGTATTTACCTTTGACAAATGGACAAATGCTTATCTTCAGCCAAATTGTTATTCAGATGATTGAAACATTATTTCTTGATCACAACTCACTGTACTAAAAGAAAATTACTATAGTGTACTTGGATGAAGGTAACTGTGATGGGTGGTCATTCTCTGTAGAGAGGGAAGAGCTATGATGCTCAGTGTACTGAACAGCTCTGAGGCTGAATTATTGGACCAGGATTAGGAAAATGGACACTGTTTCCAGGGTGTGTTAGAGACTTGCAAATAGTCCATAGGCACAAAGATAACGTTCTGGGGGTGGGGGGGTTGCCAATGGTATAAATACTGGAGAGGAAAAAAAAAGAAAAGAAAGAGAAAAGAAAAAGGAGGGAAGGAAGGAAGGAAGGAAGGAAGGAAGGAAGGAAGGAAAGAAGGAAAGAAAGAAAGAAAGAAGGAGAAAGAAAGAAAGAGAAAGAAAGAAAGAAAGAAAGAAAGAAAGAAAGAAAGAAAGAAAGAAAGAATCTTTCTGTTTGCCTTTGCTGGGACAGATGAAAAGTGTTTTGGAAAATCACAAATTACATCAATATTTAAGTCATATTATACATGATACTGTACATAGAAAACCCAAAAGACTCCACCCCAAGATTGCTACAACTCATACAGCAATTCAGCAGTGTGGCAGGATACACAACCAATGCCCAGAAATCAGTGGCATTTCTATACACTGACAATTAGGCTGAAGAAAGAAAATTAAGGACTCAATCCCATTTACAATTGCACCCAAAGCATGAGATACCTAGGAATAAACCTAACAAAGAGGTAAAGAATCTATACCGTAAAAACTATAGAACACTTCTGAAGAAATTGAGGAAGACACAAAGAGATGGGAAAATATTCCATGCTCATGGATTGGAAGAATTTATATTGTGAAATGTCAATGCCACCCAGGGCACTTTACACATTTAATGCAATCCCTATCAAAATACCATGGACTTTCTTCAGAGAGTTGGAACAAATCATCTTAAGATTTGTGTGGAATCAGAAAAGACCCTGAATAGCCAGGGAAATATTGAAAAAGAAAACCAGAGCCAGGGGCATCACAATGGCAGATTTCAGGTTGTACTATAATGCTGTGGTCATCAGGACAGTATGGTACTGGCACAAAAACAGACACATAGATCAATGGAACAGAATATAGAACCCAGAAATGGGCCCTTAACTCCATGGTCAACTAATATTTGACAAAGCAGGAAAGACTATCCACTGGTAAAAAGACAGTCTCTTCAATAAATGGTGCTGGGAAAAATTGGACAGCCACATGGAGAAGAATGAAACTAGACCATTCTCTTACACCAGACACAAAGATAAACTAAAAATGGATGAAAGATCTCAATGTGAGACAAGAATCCATCAAAATCCTAGAGGAGAACACAGGCAACACCCTTTTTGAACTTGGTCACAGCAACTTCTTGCAAGATACATCTATGAAGGCAAGGGAAACGAAAGCAAAAATGAATTATTGGGACTTCATCAAGATAAAAAGCTTCTGCACAGCAAAAGAAACAGTCACCAAAACTAAAGACAACCTACAGAATGGGAGAAGATATTTGCAAATGACATATCAGACAAAGGGCTAGTATCCAAAATCTATAAAGACCTTATTAAACTCAACAGCAAAGAAACAAAAATCCAATCATGAAATTGGCAAAAGACATGAATAGACATTTCACCAAAGAAGACATAGACATAGCCAACGAGCACATGAGAAAAGGCTCAGCACCACTGGCCATCAGGGAAATACAAATCAAAGCCACAATGAGATACCACCTCACACCAGTGAAAATGGGGAAAATTAACAAGACAGGAAACAACAAATGTTGGAGAGGATGTGGAGAAGGGGAACCCTCTTGCACTGTTGGCGGGAATATGAACTGGTGCAGCCACTCTGGAAATTGTGTGGAGGTTCCTCAAAGAGTTAAAAATAGAACTGCCCTATGACCCAGCAGTTGCACTGCTGGGGATTTACCCCAAAGATACAGATGCAGTGAAACACTGGAACACCTGCACCCCAATGTTTATAGCAGCAATGTCCACAATAGCCAAACTGTGGAAGGAACCTCGGTGTCCATCGAAGGATGAATGGATCAAGAAGATGTGAGATATATATATATATATACACATACATACAATGGAATATTACTCAGCCTTTAGAAAAGACAAATACCCACCATTTGCTTCGACATGGATAGAACTGGAGGGTATAATGCTGAGTGAAGTAAGTCAATTGGAGAAGGACAAACATTATATGGTTTCACTCATATGGGGAATATAAAAATAGGAAAGGGATTATAGGGAAAAGGAGAGAAAATGAGTAGGAAATATCAGAGAGGGAGACAGAATATGAGAGACTCCTAACTCTGGGAAACAAACAAGGGGTAGTGGAAAGAGAGGCTTGTGGTGACTGGGTGATGGGCACTGAAGGGGGCACTTGGCGGGATGAGCACTGAGTGTTATACGTATACGTTGGCAAATTGAACTCCAATAAAAATATTTAAGTCATGTTATAAAAGATGTCCTGATTGTAAATACCACATAAAGCTTTGGCTGCCATGTGGTATTAGTGAAGCTACCTTACTGAAGATCTCAGATCTTCATCGATGAGACAAAGGTCTATAGTACAAGTGCCTCGTTATAAGCATTTTTAATTGTAGTGCAAGTGCCTGGCATTAAGCTTTTGATTGCTGAACCATCCATTTCAAGGACATCCATCTCAAATAAACACATTGCCATTTAGACAACTAGATAAGAGCCAGGCAGCTCACCCATGAAGTTTCCCTTTTAGAAAGCTCTACATAATATAGGTAAGTGACCCATGCCTTAATTCCCACTCTTATTTTTTTAAATTCACCAATAAAGAGCAAACCTGTAAAAGCCTAAGCCCAGTCCCAATACAGGTGAACCCCAGGTCCATTCTCTCTCACTCTCTTTCTCTCTCTCCTGTCTCTCTGTCTCTCTGTCTCCCACCATGATCTCCTTGAGTGTCCTCTGTGTGCTGGGTAGCCTCCAGGAATTGTGAGTAATAAACCTTGTTTGTTCAAAGTTCCTGATTAAGGGGGAGGTGAGCTTGCCACATGTAGTATGACCAGATGAGTGCCCCCAAGCATTCCTAGTCATGGCATCATTATGAATAGGCTGAGACAAACACAAATGAGATCATATGCCTTTTCCTTGAGGTTCTTATACAAATTCAAAATGACAGTGGCTGTTCCTGGATCAAAATTTGGAAAATTAGGACCTTGTCATCCTGGGGCTAGTTTTGGGACAAAGGTATGCATAATGGTCTTGGGAAATCTGAGGTAGAATCTCATGCGATGATTAGTCAACTATTAGGGAAACATGGGAACAAGCATGAGACAGGTCCTGTAGTCCATCCACTGGTCCTAAGCATTTATGTGGAGACCTCCCTGCAGACTTCAAAATTTGGTCTATTTGCTTCAGCATGCCCCTGGCCTTAGAATATCATCTAATATCCTGAACCTATTTCTTTTTCCTACTCTGTCCTCAGGTCCTGCCAACACTAGATATTTTTTAAGGTCCTAATATAAAGAGCTCCTTCATGCCTTTTCTCCTGCCAAAGAAGAGAGGAGATTGATGGCCCATTTAAAAAGGCCCAATAGCTATAAACGCAGAGCTAGTCTTTTGTCCAGCTTGGAAAGCAGGTGGGGCAAATCCCTGTTATTTGCTCCTGATGTTTCACCCCTCAAAAGACCAACAAAAAGGTTTTTTTGCTCTAGCTGTGGAAAATAAAATACAAGTTAAAGCCTCAAGGCACACCCTAAGACAAGCCTTTGGCAGCATGCCCTGCTTAATTTATATTTCAATAGAGCCTATTTTCCATATTAAAATGAACACAGGGAAATCAGGAGAAGGAAAAGATGGATGAGGTAGTAAAAAAAGGATGCAAAAGGAAAAATTTAGATCTCAGATTAACAGTATATCTCTGAAATTTTGTTCTGTCAGGGCTTAATTTATCCGTGTACTATCAAGGTAAACACATGCTCCTCTAACCTTGACATTTCATGGACTTAGAGTAAAAGCAAATCTTTAGCCCCATCACCGTCAGTACACATAAGCCTTTGGGAAACGCAGGGCACTCTGCTCCACACAGTCATTCAGGACCCCAGCTCAGATTCTTCGATTGTGTTATTTTTTTTGCCCTCAACAAAATGAAAGAAAATCCAGCTGGAGTAGAGAACATAGCAGGAAGTTCCTAAGAACCAGGAATGAAAGGGGCCTATGTTACTTCCTTCCACATTCTGTTGGCCAGAACTCAGACACCTGACCTCATCAATCCGCAATGGAAGCTGAAAATATACTTTGGTTATGCAAATAGGAATAAAGGAAAGAGCAGAGCATTTGGAGACAACTAGCTTTGTCTATGTGACAGTGTGGGACCAGAGCTAGGAGTTTTTTCTCCCCAGCAGCATCCCTGGCTGGATGACAAGGGAGTGCCCAGCCAACCTATGGGAGTCTCTAGTCAGCTTTCCTCCATTCCAACTGCCATGTGGTAAAAGGAATTTTAACCCTCTTTTGCACTCTGTGCAAACACATAAAGTACACTATTAGTTAATCTTTTGAACGCAGGTGAAGAGGTTTTTATAAATTAGTTTGTATCTTATAAAGTTGACGCTATGAAAATATTTGATACAGTGTTTAGATTTGTGCTGGCTTAGAAATTTAAGAGATTTGCATAGAATACATTATTTAGAATGTACCTGGAATAGAATTCTTTTACTAGATGATTTCGTAACTTTAAACTATCAAAACAAGCAAACACCCCTAAAAGAAAAAAACAGGCATGTTATTTCCTTCCCCCCAAATTCCTTTACATAGAAATAGAAATAGATGGTTACTGTCTGGTTAGAGTGGCAATTTACAAATCCTTTCAGCAAAATATGTTTCCTTGGTTCACTCAAAAATACATAATAGCAAATACCCAATCATTAATTATAGTTCCACATCATGGCAAGAGCTGGGTTTGTTGCAATGTGCCCAGTTCTCACCTCGGTTGTCACTATTACAAGGCACTAAGAGAGCCTTCAACATGTTATTGATGGTCTGATGAATGTTATATGCATAGAGGTGGATAGGTCAGGGTTTAACCAGAAATGCAAAACCGGTTCAAATATTTACTTTCAGGGAAATGGTTATACAGGTGGTAGAGGACCTGAAAAACCAAACAAGCAACAGTGAGGTAACCCAAGAGATTTCAACAGCAGGAAGCCACTCCCACTCAGAGGCTGGAGAAACAAAGAGAGGAGATGGTGGTCTCTCTGCCCAGGGACCAGGTCACAAGTTGAAAGCTGGAGCCTGAGCAGGTGTCTCCCCCAAGAGCTGGTGATGTGGAGTGTTTAAAGCCAATGCCCAAGAACATGCTGAGGCAAAGAAGAAGAAGGAGGAACACATGGCTTTTCCCTCTCCTCACTTCCCACAGGGTCCTGCCCAAACAGGGCAAAGGGCCTGCCAGACGGACTGGTAAATGCTCAACACCTGATTTTCCTCTGGAGGCAAGAGGACAGGGGCGGAAGAGGAATAAATCTCAGGGTGAGCAGGCCCAGGATCAGCAAACGTAATGAATGTACCAAGGAAGAGTATCACGTATGGCTTACGTTCTCCATTGAGCTACCTCCCACAACACAAAGTGGTGGTCTCTCCCTCCATGGAGCTGTTTATACAACGCTTGCCAATTCAAAAGGATTCCAAATCCTTCAGTTATGTCTTTGAGGAAGAGTTATGTTCAGTTTTAAAAATTGCTACCTAAGACCTCCAAGCATGTCTAATTAGTTTGAGACTTTTAGCTTTGTGTCCTTGCTGGAGAAAAACAAACCAAAACCAAGTAGTCGGACAAATGCGTTTACATTTCGCATGTAGGAGGTCTTCTCAGAATATATCCGAGAGATGAATGTAGGAAGGAGACTGTCTCCTTGAGAATCAGAGTGGTGAACACTTCAACTAAATGTCAAACTGACAGAACAAGTTAATAAACCCTGGGAATTCATTCTCCTGTCAATAAGTAAGAATTATACAAATAAATCCCCACACTTCCTACACATTTCTGAAAACCCATAACCTTTTTTTTTTGGAGTTAATTTGTAGCAATGAAACAACCTAAAAAAATAATAAATTTCAGCCACGCAGCTCTTTGAAAGGTGATAAAAATGAGACCGAAGCAGCAAACAGAAGAGTTGGGTGCAGAGAGGATCTCAGGGCACTAATGAAAATGACACATTTTCAACCTAGCAGCGCTAAACCTGATTAAAAAATGTCTGGAAACATGTAAAACGCTTTAGTCGTTCATAAATATAATTAGGGTTCTCAGCAACTTTAGCCAAATGGATGTCATGGGAATTCTCTAAGATGGTGTCTACTGTGTACTTTGTGAAAGGCTGTTTTTCAGAAGGAAGTAAGGTCTAATAGAAAGAGACTGAGCGAGATGGGCAAAACCACATTAAATTAAAATTCTGATTTAGGCGTCTGCTAGCTGTATGGTCCCGGAACAAGACATTTTACAACTTCAGCTTTCAGTTTCTTTCTTCATTTAAAAGGGGATATTACTCCTCTCATGGTTAATAATAAGAAATGGCAATATTGCCAACAAAGGACATTGACACATAGTAAATTGATATTCCATAATTCTTGATTGTAATTATTACCTTGTATTTACTGTTTGAGCATCTGCTTACCACATATTGACAAGCTATCTTTTTTTAGTATTATGATACCATTTTTCTCATCAAAAAAAGATACTTGACTTTCTTGGAGACCACTTAAAAAATGAAAACACCCTTAAAAAAATGCAAAGCCTCTGGGAGGAGTTACTCCTTGAAATAGTATCTGTGAACACTGTGGCTATTTTTAATACCTCTGCAAAGATCAATAGACAGCCACCTAAGAGCAAATTTGGGAAAGGTAGTTAGGTAGAAAAAAAGAGGACTTAGAAAAAACTTACATATTGATTGAAGCATTTGTCGAAAGTGCAGACAGTAAGTGCCAGGCCCAGCCCACCAGAATTTGGAAATCTGCATAATTAATAAGCAAGCCAGTTGAATCTGACTTACATGGTATAGGATCCCATGTTGAAGATAATTATTCTAAAGACAATATGAGGAGTTGTCAGGCGGGAGGGCTTGAGAGGGGCTGATGGTCATCCCACACACACTCCAGCTCTTTACACAATACTACTGGGTTCAAGTTTGCAAAGCTTTTGTTTAGCCCTAGTTGATGACTAGGTAAACAAGAATAGGCTAAGAGTCACCCCAAAGGTTCATATGGCTTGATGCTTAATGCTGTGAGTTCAGAGATTTCCTTTGGGATGGGGGCACTATATCTATAATTGCACATTTATAATTGCATTTTGGTAAGATAAAAAAAATAGTCACTCTCTGCACAGTATATTGAATTTATCAGTATAGGTAGTTTGAATTACCAGACAGAACGGGCAGGCCCTCATTTATTATTATTATTATTATTTTTGTTTTCAGGCCCCCATTTTGGGCAGAGATGGAGACTGGGCAAGTCTGACTCACACCTGAGAAGTGTGCTTCTGGCTTGCTGCTTGACCTCAATCTTCTTTCCTTGCTTTCTCCATTTCTGACTTCTTTTCTACATTTTGGACTCTCCACACCTTCCACCCTTTCTTCTTATCTGTCAACGGCTTGAGATGGCCTATAGTGACAATGGGCCTGCTCCTCTCCTGTACATGAAATGAAAAACTCTTTGTGTAACAGGTTTAACACCAGGTTCTATAATAATTATTACCAGTATTAGCAATTCATTAAAAAAATCACGATCCTTCCTTTATGCATACTCCCACCACTCCCAAGGATATATAAAGTAATTTAAAGTATGCTAGAAAATTAAAAATAATTTTTAATATGAGATTATTGTTCTCTATATCTTTTTATCCCCATTAAAAACTTGAGAAATATATAAGTTTATTGTTACAATGGCATTCTTCGGGGCCAAGATCGTGAGCTGTAAGTAAATTCGTGCCAGGTTTAAAAGTCATGTCCATTTGTTGCTTGCCCCCCTCCCCCTCCATATCTGTCTTTTGGTAACAGAAAAAATTCACTTGCCAAATCACAGCGTAAATATTCAAGCCTCCTTGTGGCAGTTTCATGAAATGTGTTCCTCCTTCTTTTCAATTTCTGTGCTGGAATTCATTCTGGAATCAAATACCTTGTCTTGGATGGAGTTGACAATCAAGAGATGTTCCATAGATTAGTCTGAGTTACTCTGATTGCTTCAAGGCTGGGTGGTTTATGGAACTGAAGGCAGACCTTCAGAATCAGAACCGGGCTAAGGCCTAAGTTCTTATTTAAGCCGATTTCACAGAAAGATCTCTTTTCTTTTTGGTTCACAGACGTGCTGTGGAGGTACAAAACCTGAACTGGATACCGATTCCAGTTGATGTGGGTTAGTCAGTTCTTATATCATGATCGGTTTTCATAGCCGATCTCTCTTCCTTGGCCTAAATCTGGAGAAATGGTAAATTACAGACTCTGTTTCTTATAAAATAAGAAGCAAACATAGCAAATCTACACTGAAACATGACTTATGATATTAGGTATTAAATGTAAGGATTAAAAAAAATAAATGTAAGGATTAAAACCCTTAAAGACAAATATAACTACTAACTTTTCATCCTTCGTCAGAGACACAAAGGTTTCATTGTGGCTTGACTTATAATTATAAAACTACCACTTATATATATACATATATTCATTCCTCCCCCAAACCCTATGAGGTGGTTTTATTAATATCCCCATCTAACAGATCACACATGAGTGGGGTTCTCCCCCAGGCTGGTGGTAAAATGACTATCACAGTTCTGGCTTTGACATTTCTTCCAGTAGTTTTTTTCTTTTTAATCAATAAATCTTTTTTTCTGATCACCTCATAAACTGCCTCCTGCCATCATCTCACTGACCCACCTGAATCATGCCCATTGAGGCGATTCACATGCCATTCCTAAGAACATCCCAGTGGGCCAAGGAGTAATGACTGCTAATTGGTTCTGGTCTATGTTCCTAAGCTATTTCCTGACAAGGGAATTGAAGTGATTCCAGAACGGGAGCCCCTTCTGCTGGGGATGATCAGATATATCTGCATGGGGTGGTGATGATGGGAAGTTACCTACTTGGAACAAATGAGCTTTGAGTAAACAGCCAATGATTTCCAATCCATACTTTTCATATCATGTCCTAACTTCCAGCCTCGTTTTCTGTGTGCTTTGTTGCCTTTAGTTACATTGGACTATCACCATTCCTAAACATGTTGTTGGTAAGCCACCTCTGTGCCTTTGCTACTCTGGAGAGCCCTAATATGAGCTTTTGAGTCCAAGACATCTGGTTTCAAATTCTGGCTCTACTTCATACAGACTGAGCATCTTACACTCTCCAAGTGTCAGTTTTCTCTGTGGGGAAAAAAATAGGAAAAATATTGATTTCATAGATTTATACTCAGTATCAAATCAAAAGAAGAATTTATCACAATGTCTGTGGTAAGAAATAATAAATGATTCCTGTCTCCTTGACATTTTTTGAAATACTTCCTTGCTAAGACTGCAGAAACCTCTTCTGGCTTTTTATCTCATCTTTTGCTTCTCTTAGCCCAAGAGTTGAAAAATAACCAAAGTTTGGGAAGAAGGGGGTACAGCACCACAAGTTTATTTCCTTAAAGTTTGGATTTAGATGTTGGCAAAATGGTCTTCTAAAGTATGTCCTGAGTGCTGGCAATGCACTCTAGACATGGGAAGACACTGGCTTCTTACCTCATCTAACAGTCCCTCACAAAAGTGGCTTATGCTGCTAGAAAGCCTGATTATCCCTCCACATCTACTTCCCATCTGGCCAATTCCTGTATTTCTCAGAATGGTCAGCACTTCCTTAGGAAAAAAACGTTTCTGATCTTCCAAGCGTCCAGAGTAAATCAAGTCCTCTCTCATTGATTCAAAAAACACCTCATCTTCCCCTACTAATTTCAGGTGCTCTCTGCCTGACTCTCTGACCTGTGATCCGAAGGACCTAGATAGTTCTGTCTATTTCAATGCCATTGCCCCCATGCCTATCTGGCTCTTGGCACAGACACAAAGCACTCAAAAATTGCTCTTAATTAAATCAGTGAACAATTACAACCTGGACTGGAAGGTGTCAATTCTCAGAATCCAGAAAATTCAACGTATTTATTTGCTGTCATATATCTGGGTAAGAAGTAAAAAAATGAACAGAAATAACATATTTCTAAAACAGCATACAGATCTCTCTATTGCCTTGTGAGAGTGTTCAAGGTCCAGAATGTTCTATGAAAAGTAAAAGGAAGACTACATTGGGCAAGTGTCACTTCTAGTTGACAGACACATTTTTATAGAAGCTCCATATCATTCTTATTGGATCAAACCATATTTCACAAATGTGAAAGAAACAAACAAAAATTGGAGCAAAGAAAAAACAGAATCGAAGAGAAAGTGGAGGCAGATATGGCAAAAAGTTAATTTAAGTTTAAATAAAGCACGGAAGGCAAAATTCCTTCAAATACCTTTAAAAATTTCATGAAATTATTAAAATGAAAATAACTGAAGTCCAAATAAGGTACTTGATTTTATTAATATGCCAATCACATTTGGCAATTATTTTTATTTGTGTTTTTGAAAATTACCACATGCAAGTCCTGATATAAGACTTGGTGATTTATCTTTAAGGCATTTTCAATTCTCCTTGAAAGGGCAGTGAATGTGAACTCCTTAAAGTGACTCTCATAAAGAGATCAGTAACCTGTAACCAGCATTAACTTTGTATTTTGAAAAAGTTGAAGCCTGGGTGAAATGTATTCAGAAAGCATTTGTGGAGAAAGAGATGTGGTATGGAATTCACAATTTGAATTCAGATTTTCCTGTGTTTAAATTCTAATTTTCTGTATGATTTTCAGTCACCTGTTTCAAATGCTAGCTAATAGCTCTGAGATTGTGTTTGAAGCTATTCAATATGGAGAGTAATAATAGTAATAATACTCCATATTGTCTTTGTTTGACTTAGAAATAATGGACACCTTGCACCTGACACATAAATAATGTGCACAGCAAATAACAGGTTTAATTTTATTTGTTAGGATGATAAGAGGCCACCTCTTGTCAATAAGACATAGGCTGCTTCTTTGCATGGAACCCAGTTCATTTCGACATTATCATTGAAACCACCAGTGGGTTACAAATGCCCAAGTAAAAAAGCATATATTTGGCAGGTATAGAATAAGAAACAGCTCTTGTCTGCTGCAAGTTACATTTGTTCATAAATTCTGCTGACAGCTTTGGTGAGAAGGCTTCAAAAGGAAAAATATTTTCAAAACTAAGAAATGCATTGAGGACTCCAAGGGAGAAAAGGACACTATTGCCAGAAAAAAAAAAAAAAAAAAAGCCTGCAAGAAGGCTTTGTTTTCACTTGACCTTTTTCTTGCCAATCTCAAAACCACCAATTTCTTCTACTACTTGCAAACATGAATAGAGGAAACAAAACTGATGGATGAGTTCAAAGCCAGATTTTTCGGAGTCTGTGATGACAGGACAGGTTCAAGGGTAAGGATTGCTCCTTCGAGTGATCTGATTTCTTGAACTTAATTTCCCAGTCTATCAGCAGCCTGAGAGACATTATTTTCTTCAGCTTAGTCAAGTTAAAAGCAAGATTTCGCAGACATAAATAAGAGAGAGAGAAAAATGTCTTCTCTCAAGGGAATATTAATCCTTGGAGACACGAGCCAATTTATTATAGTTTCTCATACCTTTGGTGTTTCTGAGACATTGGTTAAATATGGCACACTTTTAATAGCTTTAGCTTCTCCATGTGGAAAAAGAGGGTCCAGCAATATCTTAAGGGTGAGAATGAAGGACTTTGTCCTAGTGGGTAACTGTAACCATAAGATTGGCAATATCCATGAGGTTATTTTTAGGTATATTAGCATGCTCTTAACATATTTCTCTTGAATAATTTGAAAAACAGACTTCTTTGGCTAGTAGACACAATACCAAAACAAGAAAGCAATTTCCAGAAGATATGAACCGTCTTGGAAGGTTTGTGGACTGTGAAACATAAGATCACTAGTGGTGGAGATTTTGATGTATTTATATTTGAATTCATTTTTATGTATTGATGTCTTGCCTTGTTCCAAAAAAGGATTTAAGATGTCTAAAAACAACATCATATGATTTTAAAAAATGAAGCCTTAGTGAGGATATTCAGGGCAAGTAAGAGTAAGATAGATAAGATATATTTGAGGTTAGAACAAAAGCTGCTGGCCATGGTGGTTTTTATATAGGTGGTTATTTTTGTCTGTGATCCAGAACTAGTTTCCAGTGGTAACCAGACGACTAAAAATCTATGGACCCCAGCCGAGATTTTACTTTCGAAGACTCAGAAAAGAGAAATCAGTTCCTGGAAACCCTATCTTGTCCCCCCACCCTGCCATAATGGTTGGTATCCTGGTCTGTGTTTTGATGTGACTACATCTGACAACTCGTACGTTCCCCAACTGGGAAAATTACTCTGTAAATAACGGAATTTCAACTTCTTTTCTAACACGCTCTTCACCCTTCATGTGGTCATCACAATTATGCCTGCCAGAAAGGCATCGAAAGCTTCTTGAGGCAAAGTCAAACCAGAAGAAAACCTCAGAAATAATGTAAATGGCAACTACTATTGTAGAGATGACCATTTGAAACTATAGAGATTTCCAAGGTCAATGGCTACCTGTAACTTTGCTTTCCCTCTGATTCTCACCCAGGGACCTCAATGTCAAGAATGACAATAAATTTTTACATTGAGTTACAAAAACTTGGATCAATTGTCAATTGCTGGTAGATACCTAAAGCTTTAGGTTGAGAACATTTTTCACCCATACCTGGGCCCAATGGAAAAGAGTAATGTGTTGAACTAACATATTGGCCAAGAAAGTAAGAGTTGGTGACAAATGTATTTAGCATGTCTGGTTTCAAGTGCTTTCTGATCTTTTGATTCGATTATCCCCAGAGTTGTAGGGAATTAGCTGTTTGGTACCTATATTCCTTTTCTAAGTCCCTATCAGGAAAGCTAATCAAGAGTGAAGCATTTTTGTCTCTCTAACCAAAAACATAGGAAAGAACTGTTATCCTCCCCCTATCCTGTGATTGCCTCTATGTGTTTTATTGTTGTCAGGAATGGGGCAAGATCAAGACAATATATATTCCACATATTGAAAAAAATTCCCTAACTCAAACAAAATTGATTTGGAATGCAGATGAAGCGAGAGAGAGAGAGAAAGAAAGAAAGAAAGAAAGAAAGAAAGAGAAAAAGAAAGAAGAAATACAGAAAGAAAAAGAAGAAGAAAGAAAAAGAGAAAAAAGAAAGAAAGAAAGAAAAAAAGAAAGATTCCAAGGGCCCATATATCCAGAGCTATGTCTTTTTGTTCATTACTTTGCAGATCCTTCTATCATATTAATTTACTCTTGAGCTAGAAATATGCAGTTCTAACAATCTTCTGCTTCCTGTATGTAAGTGATTTCCAATTTTAGATTCTTCCTATTATGGATGGTAGGATAATTTCAGGTCCGACATAAGTCATGTTTGTCTTCTAAGATTCTGAAGGTATTACTCAATCCTTTAGGAATATGAAAAGTACTGTGGGTATTGTCATGATTAGAAGGGTAAACACAGATGTGTGTTGCCAGTGAATTTTTCAGCATGCATAGTGTGAGAACATCATCAATGGAATTCCAAGAACTTTAAATGCTGTGGGAAACTGGCTTCTAAAAAGTTCTACGACATCTGACATGCAACTGTCCTTGTACTAATCATTTCATTAAAGAATCAAAGTGTTCATAAGGCTAGTTGGTCGTTGAAAAGTATTTATGGAAGAAAATTTAAACTATAGTGAAATTATAATTGTAGATTGAAATTCTTAGTTGAGGATAAACTTAATAGAATCTTAGCAGTTACTGCTAATTTTCATGTATACATATATAATGTATTGTTCCAGTACTAAACTCATCCATGATGCTGTTGCAAAGGATCAAACTTGTTCAGAGAGCTAAGGCATCCCCAAATTGGTAGGTGAGTTTCTTTTACTGATATTGGATGTATTTACATTTTAATTACGGGGATAGAAATCTGTTTGGTAGGATATGAACAGGTGTCTCTGAAGAGATATCACAGTGGGAAATGTTCATGGAATTTCCATACTTGGTTTCAACCCAATAGTACATATTTCATAACATTTCAGCTAAATTAGCACATCCATTTTTGTGTTATATGGGGGTGGGAAAAAACTAACCTTTTCTAGCTCTTGAAAATTAATCAGACGTTTTTAGCTTTCGTTTTTGAAATGAAAAATGTTGCAAATTTGAACTTCCACCTTGGCAGAATTAAAATGCTTATTCAAGCATGGAGAAAATCAATGCCAAATTAGGAAAAAAGGAAATGAGAAGACTCAATTTTGAAGGTTTGAAATGTAACTCCTGTACACATGAATCCCATCTTTTAAATGTAATACCTGGTAGTTAGCTGATGATCTCTACAGTGGCATGGACTATGAATCAGGGGGTGGAATAGAGCACGGTTGACAGGAGACTCAGAGGGAGGGCCCCCTGTATGGTTACTGTGCTTTTTGGGAATCCCATAGTCATCACTGGTACCTCTAAGGTGGGCAGTTAGAAGCTCGACTCTAATGTTCATGCTACACATTCCTTCCAGTGAAATTATTAGGACAGACTCAGAGGCTGGAGTTGAGGTCTATAGCTGAGATTTTCAGTTTTTTGGACACACGGCTGGACTACATTTCCCAGCCTCTGCTGCGGTTAGAGTTGGCCATGGGAATGAGTACCTGGTAAGGGGATAGGGTACTTGTAGACCTGATCTACTGAGAAGGAAATCCTTCCTTTTCTTCTCTTTTCACAGCTTGATGCTAAAATCTTTGTGTCCTTTATTATTTGTTAAAGTTGTTACCCCAGGATTAAAGGGGCCTGGGCCAGGAATGAGTACTTGGAGAAAATCCACTTGACCAGGAAAACACGGTAGGCTTTTATGAATAAGAAGTGAACTTGCATTGTGTGAATCCATTGAGATTTTAAATTTGTTAGTTTCAGCTGCTAGCATCACCTTAAATAGTATAGACAATTATAATCTCCAGAAATCTGTATAAGACTTCTCAAAAAACATGCAACTTAAGTAAAATGATGTGCTTGCTAGATAAAGCTAGTTTACAAATAAGTACTGATAACCACACATCCCTTTTATTTAGAAATCATATAGAAGACCCCCTACCTCCCACATGCTTCCACTAAGGGTTACAAAAGTGAGGAAAATGTCAGATACAAAGGTATCATGTGCATGGATTACCTTATGAGTAGGGCCTCCAACTCAATTCTAGGCACTGCTTTTATCTTTATTTTTTTTTTAAGATTGTATTTATTTATTTAAGAGAGTGAGAGGGAGCACAAGCAAGAGGAAGGGCGGAGGGAGAGGAGGAAGCAGGTTCCTTACTACGCAGGGAGCCTGATTCAGAGCTCGATCCCAGGACCCTGAGATCATGACCTGCGCTGAAGGCAGACGCTTAACAGACTGAATCACCCAGGAACCCTAAGTACTGCTTTTATCTTTCTAAAAAACAAAACACCACAAAAATGAGCACTGTCTTAGGAAAGTTTAACCAGCTGAAAGCCTAAGATAGTCAAGATGCTTTGTCTAAGTATAAAATTCCTGGATATTTTATCTGTTTTTGCCTCTTTTCCTTGCATGACATGAAGATGGAAAATCCTCACGTCAGGCTAAAAGTGTGGCTGAAACATGGAATTCATGGAAGTAGTAAGAGCAATGATTTATGTTCTAAAGGTAAAGGGTAACTGCATGATCCCAGACTAGCAGAATCAAAAATCAAAACCGTTGTCAGCCCTCTGGGGTCATCGGATGTTTGGCAATAAGTAAACAAAAGATTTTGTAGAGTCATTGATTTTTCTTTTAAACTTCTGGAAAAGTTCTTTTGATACATAACATTAAAAATTAATTGAGATCATGCATTTCACATACACATTATAACTGTATAACAACGTAGCGGTTGCTGCTTATGTGAAAACCTTTAGGAATAGCTTTAATAAGACAGTTATCCAAAAATACTTTACATGTTTTTATGGTCACAGAGATTCTGCTCATCCACGTATAAGATTGTCTCGCCAGAGATATGACAATGGAATAATTTGCCTGAAAGATTTCCTATTAAGGTTTCAATGTTTCCTAGTATATTCTGAACAGGTAAATAGAAGTGTGAGGACTGATATTCATGGGTGGTATTACCCAAAGAGCGGAGTTTTTGAGGTTCATCCTCCGGAGTAGGATGTTCATAAATTAGGGAAGGGTTAGGAGCCAAAGTTCTGACCACAGATAGCCGAGAACAGGGAGGAATCACTAGTGGAAATTTGCATTGATAGAATCTTCCATTAGGTAAGAGTGTAATTTACCTTGAAAAGGCAGCATCCAGGTATTGTGTTTTTTTGTGCCATTTTCAGCAGATTTTTTAGTTCATAATTTTTCCTCTGGCCCTGGTTGTAAGATATTTATGCTTGACTGTGCTCATTGTTTTTTGTGAACTTAGAAAAATTGCTTTTTTATTAGTCTATAAAAGCCATGTTTGGAGACAGCCTAAAATAAAAATTAATGCAACTTATCACCCTACAGCCCGGAACAAGTGCCTGTTTCAGTCTCGTATTTAAGCACTGCAGATGCATTGAAACCTAATAAAAATTGTTCCCTGGCCCATCAACCCCAACCAGGGAGCAAGAAGCTGAAATCTGTGAATTGCCCACAACCCAAAGGGGAAGTCTTTTGAGAGCTGCATGGTAAGCTCAGAGCTAGTATGTTATGACTAGAGGCATCAAGCATGAGCTTTGTGGAGAAGCGTATGTTTATCACTTAATAAACTCTTCCTCCTCCATCACTTCGGCTTTTTCTTTCTTTCCTTTTTTTTTTTTTCTTATTCTTTTTTTCTTTTACTGAGTCCTTTTGTGATATGCCTCACTGTGGCTTTGAACTCCACCTTATCAAACAAAATAGCTGCATTCTCTCTAGTGCTTAAATCGCAAGGAGTAGACATAGGGATTTGCTAGCTCAAAGCATGTCCCATCTTTAGATCCTCATGTCCAGGAGGGCATTCTAGCATGATAGGAAAGACATCAAATGGGCCAACTTGACAAATCATAGCAACAACGACAACTATTCTTGTCACCACTATTTTATGAGACTAAAACAAAACACAACTCCCAGCTCTACAGATGCGACTGTTTTCTGGGAGATTCTTGCAGCTTCCTTATTCACTTCTGGTGTCCAGAGATGTGATGCAGCTTGCCAGTGCTTGCAGCATGCAGCTTGCGGGTCACCAGCACGCAGAGAGCTGCAGGATGAGAGGGAAAGATAGACACAATCATTTTGCCAGAGCTTCCCTACTTAGTCTCCTCACAAGAGACATAGGCCAACAACCTCTAACAGGTCCATGGTCCCTCGGACAATCCTACCTTCCCTCAGCTTCCAGTTCCATATCCGGTCAGGATTTTTTTTTTTTAAGATTTTATTTATTCATTCATGAGACACACATAGAGAGAGAGGCAGAGACAGAGGCAGAGGGAGAAGCAGGCTCCATGCGGAAAGCCCGATGTGGGACTCGACCCCAGAACTCCAGGATCATGCCCTGGGTCAGGAATCTTAACATAAACATCAAGCCACTGTCTTCAGCAAAAGCAGCCCCAGGGGCACAGATAGAAATAATTGGGAAATACCCACCCACCCCTCAACGTTTTTTCCTTGAGGTGCTTTCAGCAGTGTTCTCAAGGACAGACCCATCTTTGAATGAACATTTTTCTTCCCAGACCCCATTCTTTTTCATCTGGCTCTCCAATCCCTTATTTGAACTGTGAGGATCAAAAGCCATGTCTGGTTAATCTTCAGGAAAAGCAGGCCTTCCCAAATATGATAAGAAGCCAGTTAAAATGGTCTGGGTGTTAAAGCAACCCCAGTGGAAGGATTCTAGCTAATAGATACCATCCGTATCCCCAGAGTGAGTGTGTCTTGTCCAGCTTTCAACCCCATCATCTCTGTGCTATTGGTCTTGTGGCTCATCCCTGAGTACATGCCTGGGGTTCCCAGGACACAGACCGATTGGTTGTGCAATAAAGACGTTATGAGAAACTCTCGTCTCTCTCTTTTCCTCAGGGCCTGAAATCAGCAAGCCAAAAAGCTTTTTATCCTAATATAGAAAAGAATTAGGCAGCAGATGCTTCTTCACAGCAGCCTGCATGCTGAGGAGAGGGGGAAAATATGGCGCAGTCA
>NW_023331848.1:0-32756 GCF_011100685.1 Canis lupus familiaris | reverse complement strand
TATTTGTCATTTCTAATGGCTGAGTAATTTCCATTGTATACATAAACCACATCTTTTTATCCATTCATCTTTCGTTGGACGCCGAGGCTCCTTCCACAGTTTGGCTATCGTGGCCATTGCTGCTATAAACATCGGGGTGCAGGTGTCCCGGCGTTTCATTGCATTTGTATCTTTGGGGTAAATCCCCAACAGTGCAATTGCTGGGTCGTAGGGCAGGTATATTTTTAACTGTTTGAGGAACCTCCACACAGTTTTCCAGAGTGGCTGCACCAGTTCACATTCCCACCAACAGTGTAAGAGGGTTCCCTTTTCTCCGCATCCTCTCCAACATTTGTTGTTTCCTGCCTTGTTAATTTTCCCCATTCTCACTGGTGTGAGGTGGTGTATCATTGTGGTTTTGATTGTATTTCCCTGATGGCAAGTGATGCAGAGCATTTTCTCATATGCATGTTGGCCATGTCTATGTCTTCCTCTGTGAGATTTCTGTTCATGTCTTTTGCCCATTTCATGATTGGATTGTTTGTTTCTTTGGTGTTGAGTTTAATAGTTATTAAGGAATGTAGAAATGAAATAAAAATGATTTAATTTGGTCAAAAGATGAGATGACTATTAACTCACTGTCGTGAAATGACGAATAGTTACAGAATAGACTATGACCCCTGCTCCCAACATTTGTAAGAGAATGCCTCTATCTTAGAACAGAGGATATCTCCCTAGAATTCTGCAAAACTCCCCAGTTCACTGGGGCTTACCTTTTGGCATAAAGATTAAGGTAGTGGAAAGCAAGAAGGACATCATGTTAATACAACTATAATAAATGACTATTTTTAGAAATAAAACTGCAGTTCTCCTCCTCTTCTTCTTAAGTCAGTTTACAGTAGATTATCGCTTTCTAATTTCTGCTGAGATAATCCAGTTGGGTCAGTGATTGAGAGTAAAGAAACACAGTAAGACCTTAGAAGAATCTATTGAAGTATAAAGCTTTGTTGTAACACGTTTTAAATATTTCCAAGCTAGCAACTGGCTTTATTAATATAATGCCTTGAGATTTATCCTCTCACTCCCAATATAAATCCCATGAGAAAGCTGGGCTGATGGCTCTGGGGACAGAAATGAGGCTGAGGTAGGAAAGATGAAAAGGTTACTTCACGGTCAAGTGGTTACAAACATGGGCTTATGAGTTAGGCTGTCTGGGTTCAAACCCTGTCTCCTGCATTTGACATTTTATTTAAACTTTCTGTGAGTTTCCTTATTTGTAAAATGGAGCTAATAGAGACCATCTAGTGTAGTTGCTTGAGGATTAAATTTTTATATTTATATTTATAAAATATTTAGAACAGAGCTTGGCATATGATAAGTGTTCAAAACGTTATAGGAGAGTAGAAACCACACTCTGGGCTCTAGGATCATTCCTTGGTTCAACTAATCCTGGTGCTTTATTGAACTAAGGTTATTGGATGGCTTTTTCCAGGTCAATGTATTTGGAAGTTTCCACACAGGATCTTAGGTGTCTGTATATACACAGATACCTATATTAGAAAGAAAAAAATCTGTAAAAACAAGCAGATACCTGTCTATCATTCCCCTTGGGCATATATTTTTGACATGACAATGCCTTTTGAATTACTATCTAGAAAAATGATTTTATCTGTTAATTGACTATGTTCCATAAAAATCTTCAAGCACATAGATACAGGCACTTGGCTGTAATGTTGAAATAGAAAAATGTTGAAATAAAAAAATATGGAAAGATATTGGTATCCATCATATTTATATTCATTGTGTCCTAAGCTTTGAATCTACATTATCCTTCAAGTGGGCTTCCTAAAAGATTATTTTTATTTCATAAATCCCACTGAAGAGTTTTAGCTCTAATTTTTCCATGAATCAGTGGAGTCATAGGGATTTTTGCACATGAGGTGTCTTTCATCTCAGTTTAGTTCAGTGTTTTCCACATGTGTTTGAATACTCAAGGAGTTCCAGAGTGGAGGATCCAAGTTCCCCAGGCATTCCTTATAGGACTTGTAACTGTTTAAATCTCAAGCCCACCTGCGAGTCAAAGTTGTGAATTAACCAAATTAATCAATTAATTAATCAACCAAAATAAATCAATGGTGGTTTTTATCTTTGAGGTCAAAGAAGATTAGGCAGAAATTATCAAAACCCATTTCACCCCTTCTTACCCCTCAGAGAAATGGGAAGTATCCATGACTTACATATAAGACCTCCAAACCACTGATCTTGGATTGATTGATGGACAGATGGATGGATGGATGGATGGATGGATGATTTTTCAGTTGGGCTCAGTCTGTAGGCTAACAATTTTTTTGTTTTAGCCAGAATCTATGGGAAAATGGTATGGACAAAATTTTAAGAAAGCAAATTGAAAATAACCTATGCTTTAAGGGCTAGAAAATATTTTTTAAATTAAGGTTGAAAGTAACTTTTAAATCTTTCTGATCCAAGCTTGTTTTTTTTTGTTTTGATTTCATCTCTCTCCCTCACACTCTTTAAAAGATTTATTTGTTTGTTTGTTTATTTATTTATTTATTTATTTATTTATTTATTTATTATTTATTTTAGAGAGAGAGCAAGCATGAGTGGGGGGAGTGGCAGAGGGAGAGAGGAAGCCGACTCCTCATTGAGTGGTGAGCCCTACACAGGTGCATGATCTCAAGAGCCTGAGATCGTGGCCCAAGCCAAAACCAAGAGTTGGATGCTTAACTGACTGAGCCACCCAGGTGCCCTTGGTTTGTCTCTCTTAAGAAAAAAATTGTATAACTATTTTTATAAGTCATGTATCATGTACCTTTGTTCAGCCCCTCAAACACTTTTTGAAGTATGCAAGTCATAAATGAATAATTAACTGCAATAATAGCCATAAAATTATGTGTAATAGGTAACAAATCCAGCAATAGCAAATGAATTAATGGTTTTCCTACAAAGCTCTAAAATATACAGTGGTTACTCAACACTCACCATTCAAAAATATGGCTATTTGCTGCCATTAGAGTGTTTTCAGTTTTCCAAGCCAGAGTTTGCTCAACACACACATTGCAAAGGCCCATCTAACCATTTGCTGTGTGTGCACAGAGGGTAATAGAGATGTGGGAGACCTGATTTGCCCCGGAGCAGTGAGAACTGGTCTCTAATGAACACAGCTGTTCCCATAACATTTTGAAATGAACTAACAGAGGTCATGTTTGGGATCTTTCTAGGTATAAGAAAAACTTTAAGATAAAAAGAAAATACCACTGAACACCATGTGGATTGCCAACTGCATGGATACAGTGGGAGATGCCAACATCAGTTCTGGGAGGTCCTTTGTGTTGGGCTGGCCCACGGTAAACTTTGTGGCCACCTTCAGGTAAGACCGATGCCTTGGTGTCCTGTATCTACATGGCTTGAAAAGGATAACATTGAAATCTATTGTCTACCAAGCTGGTGACTCACTTTTTGACCTCCCATGACACTTGTTTTGCCTTGTACTTGGCCTAAGAAGGTGCTTATATCCACATGGAAACAAGTAGATAATGTATAGTGGGAACTACTGGAGTAATTTCCTTCAGTTTTGATCAATGGTTTTTCAAATGGGCTCTAGTAGCCACTTGAGGAGTTAGGAGTTCTAGTTCTGTGGAAGGAGAATCAACAGAGTGAGGTTCAAGGTCTCCTCTCCAAGATCCTGCCCTCTGATTCCCAGGGAGTATCTGCATTTTTAAATCACCGGAATAGATTTCTTGAGCAAGTACTATTAAAGGGTCCAATTAAATTTGAAAAATTGCTTTTACACTCCCAAGTTAATTCCCTTAACATCAGTATGTAATTATACAAAAAATTGATCATGCCGTTGGATACTAGGTTGCCTGAATTGCTGTGTACAGATTATCTTAGTTGGTGACGATCTAAAACAAAATATGATTCCATTGAGTAGAGTTTAGTTGTGTAAGACACATTTTTAGGCTGACAAGAGGATGGGGAATGTGGATCTCGACCCTGGATATCCTGAGCAGACACCTCTGAGTTTACAGGGATCATGCCACACTTGCATCTCTGTTTGAAACATCCACACCCCAAGCCTCATTCCTGTTTTATGCGGTTGTACTTAACACACTGCTTTCTTCTCCTCACCCCACTCCACCAAAATCTCACAGGTCATCATAAATGTAAGACAACAAAAATCTTTACAAGTTGTTAATTTATTAATCCTATAATGCAGCTGTTGAATTAATGAAAAATTTTCAAATCTTATTAGGAAGAAACATGTATTTATATCCTCTCTGCAGGTCTTCTTTTGCATAAAGATCATCAGTTCCCATTGCTTAATATCTTCTCCAGGTTGCAAGTGGAAGGAAAGAGTTTCAAATGGGAATTTAAAAAAAAAGGGAATATATAAAGTGTTTGGTAGGGGAGTGTCCAAAAAAAAAAAATTTCCCCCTAATAGGAGGAAAATGTGGAAGCCATTTAACTATTAGTTAAAAAGGCTGTATAAATAGATAGAAGGCACATATAACAACATCTGGCACCTAAATTTTGTTATTGTATTATTATTACTGTTCTGCGGATTGGCATGAGTAACTAGAAGCTGTGTCTATGCACCTAGGCAGGTTGGGACACTAAATGGGCATTCTACTTTCTTGATGCGACAGGTCCTGAAATGGTGATGGAGAGGGTGGGGAGTAGTGTTGCTGGTAGAATTATAGAATGTGACAGCCACTGTAGACAGTTTGATGGCTCCTCAATAAGTGAAACACAATTACATATGACCTCCAGACACATAAAGAGAAAGGAAAATATATGTCCATGCAAAAATTAATACACAAACTTTGGGGGATCCCTGGGTGGCGCAGCGGTTTGGCGCCTGCCTTTGGCCCAGGGCGCGATCCTGGAGACCGGGATCGAATCCCACGTCGGGCTCCCGGTGCATGGAGCCTGCTTCTCCCTCTGCCTATGTCTCTGCCTCTCTCTCTCTGTGTGACTATCATAAATAAATAAAAATTAAAAAAAAATACACAAACGTTTGTAGCAGTATTGTTGACAATAGTAAAAGAAAGAAAGAAGGAAAGAAAGAAAGAAAGAAGAAAGAAAAAGAAAGAAAGAAGAAAGAAAGAAAAAAAGAAAGAAAGAAAGAATAAAGAAAAAGAAACCAAGTGTATATCAACAAATATAAAATGTGGAACAGGAGCTAGGGACAGGAGGGAAGGGAGAGTGACTGCTTAATAGACACATGTTTGCTTTGGGGTGATAAACATGTTCAGTCACGATGGTTGCACAGAACGATGAATATACTAAAGGTCACTAATGGTCAATTTTCTTTTATGTGTAATTTACCACAACCAAAAAAAATGCTGGTAAGTGATAAGCCCACATGTGAATGAGCCTTAAGACATTTGCAACTTTGGATATTAAATGCTGTGAAAATTTTAGCAGAGAACATACTGATCTTTAGTAATTTTGCATCAGGGGATTGATCTTTCTCAGAAGATCACAGTGATGAAGAATACGGTTTTTAGGAACTAATTTAACATATTACAATCTGCCATATGTATAAAGAAATAAAAATATTACAGGTGTTTTTTTCTGAAAAAGATATTCTTGTTTCTGAGCCAAGACAGTTCCATCAAATTGCTAAATTTCTTAAATGTGATTTAATTTGAATGGTAATATTCTTTATATCCGAATAGCCCTTGCAGCTGCAGGAACACTCTGAGCTATAATTAACCTTTTTCCAGTTCTGGAAACTAAATATCAAAGTGGTTAACAACATGCCCGTGATCACATAGCTTGCATCACATAGTCACAATTAAGTTTTCAGATTTGAAATCAACTCTTCTTCCTCTTTAGGATCTACTTCCCATTGCTTTAATAGAGTCCACCAAAAGCCCAACTCTAAGGGGAGTACAATTTACACATCCCCATCCCTTAACAACGGGCTCCTGATATTTTTAATCTGGAATGGTGATCTTAATATGTTAGTAGGAGTATTGTACGTTCCTCAATTTTTTTCTTCTCATTTTTTAAATTGCAGTTCTTCAGAACAAAAGGAAAAATGGCGTTCTTACCTTCAAAGGTATTTTGTCAATGTATTATTATAAGTCTTTAACCCATGATGGAAAAATGTAGATCTCTTCAAAGCAGTGCCCCCAAACTATGTTCCCTTCCCTTAGTAGAAATTGTTACACTATCCTCCAATGATTTTATTTAATTGTACCCTGGCCATTACTACAAATAACCTGCTCTCCTTTACATGCATATATTGCTTATTTTTTATGAAATTCTGGTTATCACTCTCATCTTCCCCAGCTCTCCAACCTCATGATTATAGCTAACATTATTCTCAAAACATATATTAAATTTCCATAAGTGCAGTTTACCCTACCGAGTAATGCTGAAAGCAACTTCTAATTCCTACATTTGAAGGTGCTAGTATGCCCTCTGGTCTAGCTAGGCAGGAAAGCTTTGGTGACTGGATCTGCTGGTCAAATCTCACATGACGAGAGTGATCCATTGTTTTCCGAGTCACAGCTTATTTTCCTGAAATATTTTTGCATGTTTCCTTCTGACCCAAAATTTGGTTTTGCTGAGCTTATTTATATGCATTTAAAAATAACAAAGTACGTTAAAAACATGATCAACATAAATTGATTGGAAAGTAAGGTAATTTATCCTACCCTATTTTGGGTTACTATCAAATTCGATTAGGTACATCATGCTAGCCAAAGAGAAGGAGCAGCCAAAAAGCATTCTCCTCAAAATCTTCACTGAGAACATCAAGAACTGTGCCTGTGTGAGTATTTTTAAGACCAACAATTAAATTCTGAGTTCCTAATTCTGACTGAATGAAAAAGATGGAGATAGAGGTGGAGACACAGAGAGGGAGGAAGCAGTGAGTTGGGGAGAGAGGAAAGAGAGAGCAAAAGGTAGGAAGAGAGAGAGAATATTTAGAAAAGTACCATGAGGAAAAATGTATTTTCCCCCTCTCCATGTACTGCTTTATAGACCTAAAAACTGCGTCCTAGGTAATATGAAGCAAGAGGAATACATACTACAGTGCTTAAGCAAGGAAAGAGTATGGATGTTAAGTGTCTATAACATTTCTCTGGATCCTTCTAATTGCTTATAGTGGCTTGTAATACAGTGATTTAGAATCAACCATTTTTTCCCCAGTGGCCACCACTTACATACAGAATGGTCTGGATTGTCTCCACAGTCCTTTTTCCCCTCCAGATATTTTATTTGGTATAACTATAAACTCAGAGAAAAGTTGTAAGTATAAAAGTAATACAAAAAGACCCCGTATACTCTTTCTCTAGATTCACCTATTGGTAACACTTTATTCCATTTGCTTTATCACTTATTTTCTTCTCTCTGTCTATTACATGTATGTGTATACTTACGTTTGAGGGTCATACATATACTATGGCCCTTTTTCCTTAAACCTAAGCATTTCTTAAGAATAAAGATATTCTACAGTTATCACCTTTAGTGAATTTAACCTTGGCATAATACTTTACTCTGCCATTCCCATTCTCATTTTGTCAGTTGACCTCAATAATGTCTCCTTTCTAGTACAGGATCCACTTAAGGATCAGGTGTTTCATTGAGTAGTTATGTCAAATGCAGAGGAGTTTTAAAAAGTCTTTTGTTCCAAGGAATATCAGGATTGAATTGAACTAAGAGGGATGACACTTTTAAGGGATCAGCATATTTCTATTTCAATTTCTTTATACCGTGGGGAGAAAAAAATCAAACCAATTGGCCCAGTTTTGTGTGTAAAATTTGATTTCTGAAATTGTAGTACAGTAGCCAAGACATTTACAGTGATGAACAAGATACTTTGGGTATCTTTAAATGGCATTTTTTTGTGGTTGTTGTTATAGTTTGAAGTAGCTCTAGATCACACAAAACATTATTTGAAGGTGGAAAAAAAAGATATTCCTGGATAAAGCAAAAGCCATGCAAATATTTTGATCTGTTGCTAAGTGCAGGCTAGATGCACTGCATGAAGGAGAGAGAATTCTCTAGCAGCAGAGCACATTCTCGTCTCTGCCTTTGATATCAATTGTGGCAGTGGTTTACATTCAAACTTTCCTTGGAAAATTACCTTGAATTTTTAAAAATCAACTTTATTGAGGTATAGTTTGGGTGAAATAAACATTTCTGATGTTCTTCACCCATTATTAAAGATCCAGGTTTCCCACTGCACTGTTTCACTTCATTGTAGAAAGATGATTCTTAGCATTCCTTGTGCAAAACTGGTGCAAACAGATTTACTTAATTTCTTTTATCTGAATATGGCTTTATTTTTGACACTGACTCTTGAAGGATATTTTGGGGATGTAGAATTTTGTTTGCAGATTTTTTCCTTTTAGTCCTTTAGAGATGTTCCAGTCTTTTGCTCTTGATGCTTTCTGATGAGTAGTCTGTGATTAAACATTAATCCTCAGTAGGTGATTTGTCATTTTTTCTCTAGCTGCTTTCAAGTTTTCTCTTTATTTTTGTTTTTTAACAGTGTGGCTAGGAAGTACCTAAGCATGGTTTTCTTTGAATCTGTCCTATTTGACATATTCTGAATTTCTTGAATTTATAAATTGATGCCTTCACCAAATTTGGGAAATTTTAATCATTATTACATCAAATATTTCCTTCCTCATTATTTCTCTTTCTCTCCTTGTGACAGTTCCATTATTTGCATATCAGACACTTTCACATTGTTCAGAGATCTCTCAGGCTCTGTTAATTTTTTCAATCTTTTCCCCCCTTTTCTTCTTCACACTGGATAATTTCTAGTATCTATTTTCAAATCACTGACTTCTTTTCATCATCTCCATTATGCAATGTAGCCTAGCCAATAAATTTTTAAAAAATATTTTTCAGATAAAAATTTCTATTTTTAAATATTTTTCCTCTCAAAAAAAGAAAAATAATACTTCATTTCTATACTAAGATGCCTCTATTTTTGTTTATTGTGAGCACATTTTCATTTGTATCATTGAGCATTATTGTAATAGCTGTTTTTGGCTAATAGTCTAAGCATCTAGATCATCTCAGGTGTGGCTTCAGCTCTTGAAAATTGATCTCATTTTCCTGGTTCTTCATATATTAAATAACAGTTTGACTCATGAACAAAAACTAACTTTTCTTTTTCTTTTGAATTATTTCAAAAAATAGTTTGTTTTTCTGAAGTTATTTGTTTAGAGAGAGTTCCTTCTAATGGAATTTGTCTGTTGGGAGATCCTACAACATGCAGGAAAATATACATACATCCCTTGAATTACTATTTCAATGACTATTTGAATGACTATTGAATTACTTTTGGACCATCTGTGATATCAAGTAATTGCATTCAATTCATAGGAAGAAAAATACAATGAAAGGACAAGGAATGAATTATGAAAGAGCATCTTTTAACTTTGCTTTTAATATTTTCAAGGCCTGTGAGTGTCCACTTGTGCTGTTTCTTCTTTATGCACTGTTTCCTGAAGGACACAGGCCCCATTGCCTAAAAATGTTACAAAAACTGTATGCATAGTAAATGTTCTGGTTACATATTCTCTTATTTTAAAATGACTTTTGTAATTGAGATAGTTTTATAGATCCATCTCAGATTCCTATTAACCCCTTTCAGAAAATTTTCTGTAAACTTTTCCTAGTTGTATGGAGCAGTTTCTCAATGTATGGTCTGATAGAGAGCTATTATAAGTATCTACTCACTGGCAGAGTTGTGAATAGAACATAAACTTCTAACATTTCCAGTCTCATTTCCTAGATTCATTGGTTTTATTTGTCTTAACAGATTGCAACAATGGAAGTCTTAGTTAATCATGATGCCTGACAAAGAAAATACAGACTAAATAGTAGTTTTTAAAAAAAGTGTCATAGCCAGTTCTTATCTGATTTTACTGAAACCGACTATGTAATTACAAAGGAACTAAGCCATACTATACAAACACAACTCAGTAAGAGAGGAAAGTATCTAGTGCCTTCCTTTAATACTATCCCCCTCCCACCATTTTGGAAATAGCCTTATGGAGCTGAGGGTCACCCAAGTGCCCTCTTGGAATTCTCAGTTTTTCTCTTCCTTGCTTCAGCTGCTGTATTTTGTATGCCACAAATTCTTGGAGGGAAATATATGTTTTACTGACATGTTTCCTACTAGCTTCATGTTACATAAAAAAAATGAAAATATAATTAAGGGTTCGTGTTCTACACGTGCTTTACTTTGTCATTACCTGAAAACAAGCTTTACCTTTGGAGTATGGATAATAATTTGACAATTATTTGGTCACATGCTTTAAATCTAAAAAAAATTTGTAGCAATTTTCTTATTTATTTTTTACAGTCCGTAACTATAACAGTGACAAATTCCGACACGGCAAATGACACTATCAACATGTTACTAACAATGCTGGGAATAACCGTAAGTTGCCTATAAACTATTTTTAGTTTACGAACCAACTTTGACTTTTGAGATTTGTGTCTGGTGTGTGTATGTGTATGTGTGTGTTGTGCACCTCCCATCATAAGACAGCTGATTATTGTAGATAACAGTCATATTTTGTCCTTCCAACTTTAGAAATTGAAGGCAGCAAAGCTATAGTATTAGCTTATACATGAGTGCTATCTTATATTCCCATTTTAAATTTTCTGAAAATTCAAAGTCATAGCCTAAAATTGGGCTATAATTTTAGAGTGCTAATAACAACATGCAGTTTATTGTATATATTTAAATACAGACAATAACAATGTTTCTAAATTTCTTTTTTTTGTTGTTTCTAAATTTCTAAATATTTCCTCCTCTATTGGACTCTTTTCTGTGTTTTCAATTCTGATACGTCCCCATCCCTATTGACCCTAGTTATCACACAAGGAAGAACTCAATCTGTTTAATGAATCCTAAATTACATGTTCTGTTGTACCTTTTGACATAAGGACTACATGGCTACAAGCTACCTCTGTTTGATGCAGATCCTGAGGATGAAGCAGCTCATACTCTTTAGGAACTGGTAAAGACAAAGACAAGTTCTGAATAAGACCATGGATCTGGGGCATTTGTACATAGCACTTTCATCTTGTTTGGGTTTTAACTGTCTGTTCTTTACCTTTTGATGGTGCTCGTGTGAGTTGCTGATATCTTTTTATGAAAGAGAAATATATTTGAGGATGAGGTTTTATAAGGGAAAAAAGAGGGACAGTGATAGATGGAGAGAACCAAAAGGAGCACTTGGAAAGCACAGCTTCTTATCCAAAATCCTCTGTAAATGTGACGTGACATAATCATAAGATTGTTTGTAAATTCTATCTGACCCAATGGTATAATAAAGCCCTTTAAAACTTCAGAGCAACTGGAATTTGGCAGAAGAGATCAATGATTTCTGTACAAACAACATTTAATAATACATCCAAAATAAAATTGAATTTATATGTACTGACTAAAGCACATCTCTACATACATTTCTAACCTGTATGATATATAACCCTAAGTAAGAATTAAATCCTGGAAAAGAGAGTGAGTGGTTTGAGGGATGAAGGTGGGGAGATTGATTAATGATTTAACTCATTTTATTTCACGTTTGTGATTTTCTTTGCTTAAAGTGATCAATGTCACTAGGCAAAGAATTTCTATTTTAATGAAGAACTGGGGTTATTTGGCTTTATGTATACCTGATTTAAAGGATTCCAGCATGGCATTTCCAAACCCTACCCTACCTTATTAGCTCTTACTTCTTATTTGCAACACAATCTTGAGCAGATTTAGCGTGTGTGTGTGGTGTGTGTGGTGTGTGTGTATCTGTGTCTGTGCCCATCCATACCTGTGACATTCCTTCATAAGGTGAAGGCCATGATTTTTAGTCAAGAGTCAAGGGCACATGGTAACTATTACCAATAATTCTATTTCAAACATTTTTTGTTTTAGTCTCCTGGAAGAAGACTTTTTAGTTCAGCAATCTTTATAATTTAGAATTGTTTGTTTCAAACAATTGGGATTTCCAGTATTACTGGGCAATAATTCTGCTGGGAGTAATCGTTTTCTGCATCTGACATGTCTAGAGTCCTCATCCTTTCTCTCCCTAAAGTGGGGTTTGCCTGCCCCAAAGCCTGTGGCTGACTTCCCTCCACGATCTCCTCAAGGTCTCTTGGGCATTTGTCTCCTTTTGTTCAGGGCTGCTGAGCTATTGATGCCTCTCAAGTTACTTTGCTCAGGATTAGTCATAGCAGAGTATATGGCTCTCTGGACAACATGCATCTCTGGGCAGGGGCATTTGGAGACAAAAGCCAACACTATCCAAGGAGTCTAGAGACAGCAGAAGAGAGGACTCTGAGATGAGACTTTTACTCCGTAGTAAAGGGACACAAATCTCATTTCTTATGCCATGGATCACCCACAAAGTGAGGGGCTGGTGTACTGTGGTTTCCCGGTCTTTATCAAAAATTACAAGAATCTGGGACAGTCTATTGGAAGTTGTGAGGGGAACTAGTTAACAAGTACTATAGCTACCTCCATGGACCAAATGCCATTTATCCTGGCCCCAATTCTTCTTTTTGGAAATACAGATATGCTAAGGAAATGTGTTCTTCAAGTACTGTGAAAGATTTGTTTTGACACCTAGTTCTTTTTGTTTCCAAGGGCTCTGAGAAAGACTTCCAGCTGTGGGTGAGTTCTGGCAAGGAAAAACTTCCACTAACTGGTAAGTGTCAGGGAAAATCTAAGATGGGATTGATTAGGTTCAAAATTGTAACTCAAAGTTTCAAAGTAATGGTTGTTCTTTCTTAAGCTTCAAAATCCTTAAAAGTGAAAATCACATGTTATATTCCCTCACATGTTTATTAAATAATTACCAGGTACTGTTTCCCAGGCATTGATAACATCTCTTCATTCAGCAGCTATGATTTAGTGAGGGAGAGAAATGTAAATTTTTGTTTCTACCTCTTGTTACCTGACAAACAGAGCTGTCTTGAAAAAGTGTGATTATTTACTATTTACTTACTTATTTACTCACTTAGGTATGAAAGCAAAATGGATGGGAATTTTTTTCCCATACATTTATTTTTCATATTTCAATCTTGAATTCTAGTTCCTAACTACTAAGAAGCCTCTATTTTGTGAGAATCCTCTAAAATCCAGTTATGTCCCTGAATCTGGTTACAGATATGTATTTAACACCCCTGCCCTGTGCCCACTTTTCTCTGCATCATAAAGAAAATGAGATAATCACATTTAAACTCCTCTAGTCTTCACTGATGAAATCGCCTGCACTTTGCTGTTTCTCAGGTTTTTTCCATCACTGATCTTAAGGTTATTGATAAACAGATTGCACCTCTTCTAAAATAGTTATTAGCACAAGTTCTCTGAAAAAAAATCTTTGGATTAGCAAAATTGTTTAGTGTTTCCAGTAATGGAAGGATTTTAAAAAAGAAAAGAAGACAGGGTCGGTAGCAGACCTTGAAGTATAGTAATAGATGGTAATGGTGACAATAATCTCTTCTAGAAATCTTAAAGCATTCCTTCTTACATGAAATTCTTTATCCTTGGGCAGGGTGGCTCAGTGGTTTAGCACCGCCTTCAGCCCAAGGCCGGATCCTGGAGACCCGGGATCGAGTCCCACATCGGGCTCCCTGCATTGAGCCTGCTTCTCCCTCTGCCTGTGTCTCTGCCTCTCTCTCTCCCTCTCTGTGTGTCTGTCATGAATTAAAAAAAAAGAAATTCTTTATCCTTTAATAAACCTGTGAAGCTATAACTCTTTTTCAAATAATCTGGAAATCTAAACAACCAATTTCCTTTTTTAAAAAAAACAACCAATTTCTTTCTGAAAAATATATTCCCAGTCTTAGACTATAGAGTCACAAAGCTCATCACTGAGATCAAAATCCCCCAGTACCACTTCCTGTTTTGAATTAATGTTGATATCTTTGTAAAAGTTGGACAGGGGCAGCCCTGGTGGCTCAGCGGTTCAGCACTGCCTTGAGCCCAGGGTGTGATCCTGGAGAGCTGGGATCGACTCCCACATTGGGCTCCCTGCATGGAGCCTGCTTCTCCCTCTGCCTGTGTCTCTGCCTCTTTCTCTCTCTCTGTTTCTCATGAATAAATAAATAAAATCTAAAAAAAATGGTTAGCAGTAAAAAGGAAAAAAGCTAAATATATATGTTTTAATAAAGTGCATTAATTTAGATAAAAATGATGTAGATGAGGGAACCCTGGGTGGCGCAGCGGTTTGGCACCTGCCTTTGGCCCAGGGCGCGATCTGGGAGACCCCGGATCGAATCCCATGTCGGGCTCCCGGTGCATGGAGCCTGCTTCTCCCTCTGCCTGTGTCTCTGCCTCTCTCTCTCTCTGTGTGACTATCATAAATAAATAAAAACAAAAAAAAAAAAAATGATGTAGATGATAACTTTTTGACTTTGAATAGCTTCACACACGAACGCAGCTCTAAGGAATCTGAAGAGCCTGTTGTTCATGATGATCCATTACAGCATTCAAAATGCATTTTTAAACATACTCTCAATTCTCAATTGTGGATTAACTCCTGGTTATCTTGGCTTGGTTGTATTGCTGTCATAGAAGCTTCTTTTCCTTAATGGAGGGAAGTCCCTGTGATTCTTGTGAACATTGCATTTATGACGGATGAAAAGAACAGCAAAAGCTCCTTTAGGTACATTCAATAATAAATCTGAAATGACAGAATGAGAATTTTCATTCTATTCTTAAAAAATGAAATCCATATCATTGCATAGGGTCTTTGAGAATTCTCTAGAGAGGAAAAACAATTTAAAGCATAAAAGAGCAAAACAAATCACTTGGCAGGCAATTCTGGATGGCTGTGGGTGTGGTTTCTATTCTCTAACCATCGTTTTACAGTTTGCTTCTGGGTTTCCCACTCTGCACACCCTCCTTCTGATCATCGCCTGGCAGGACACCCATAGAGGGAGGGCAGCAGTGGGAGGGAACCATAAAGCATAAGGGCAACACATCCCACTACTCTCGAGTAGCTCTGGCTGGAGAATTGACAAAAGGAAATGAAAAAAAAATCTGTTCGACTGACATTCTGTTGGAGAGAATAGTGAAGATAGCAATTCTTATATATATACTCCAAATATTAAAAATTTATTAACCAAAAAATAAAAATAAAAAATAAATAAAAAATAAAAAATATTAACCACCAATGCTTATTAATATATTCACTCTGATAAGTTTGTGTGTGGACAAGCATTTCAAAGAATGAATGTAAGGCTCGACGGTGTCAAGTAATTTGCCTAAGATGTATAGATCTAGTTAGTGTCAAGGCACAAACTAGAAAAACTTAAACATTCTCAGAAACACAGAAAAAGTCAGCATTGTTTAATGCACTCATGAATATATGTATTTCATGTAACATGCTTTAAATTGTTTTCTCTTCTTAAAATCTTTCCCTTGGGCACACGCTTTCTGTAAGGTGTTCCCACAAGGGTGCATATGATGCTCACTCAGGAGGCACAGCCTTCTTTATCTAGAAGTCCCAGAAAAATACCAACATATACAAATAGGGTGTGCTTACACTCGTGGTAAGGTAGGTTTGATGACAGCCATCACCATCAGCCTAAATATTCAGGTTTCTTTCCATACAGGACATGAACATCCCTATGGAATTAAAATGAGCCATCTTCCATCTACTAAACTGCTGCCAAAGGAAGCAGAGGACTCCGTCTCTCCTTCCCCTACTCAGGAGTCCCTCCTTCTGGAGCAGAAGATCACAGACATGCAAATCCATTTCATACTGAAGCCCAGGCACCCAGCCCAGAACAAGCAAGGGAGAGGTGAGCCACTTGCCTTTCTTCAAGTGCCTTCCCTTGGCTCATGTCTCCATGCTTAAACACAATTCAGACACACAGTTTATTCTTTCTGGGTGAGCTTATTGTCATCAATGAGGAGGAACAGTATAGGAAAGAATGCAAACACTACCAAAAATCAAGCTTAGAAAAATTCAAAAGTCTGACATCAAGACCCAACTCATTTCTATGAAGGTTGTTTTCTTGTTTTAAATCTTTTGGGAAGACCATTAACTCCTGTCTTTCTCTATATCCCCAGAGCACTTTCAAGGCTGCCCTGAGCCATGCCTTGTGCTGAGTAGTATATCATATATTAGTTTAACGAGTTGTAGGCAGCATCATTTATGTTAAAGTTGAGCAAACTGAAGCTTTAAAATGCTAAGCTTCCTCAGTGGCAGGACCAGGATGCTTCTGGTGCAGGGCTGGCACCCACATGAGTGGAGGTGGTGATGCACTCACTACATCCCAGAAAAGCCAAGTGGCCGAGTGTTCAAGGTTATTTGGTGAAATGTTCCTCATTTGTTTATCCTTCGACAACTTGGCTCATCTGCTGACTCTTAAAGAAATCAGTTATTTAAGCAATGTTAAGGTATCTTCAAAGGGAAACATTCACAGCTGAGCACTAGAAACTTTGAACTCAGCTTCTCACTGCTGGTCACCTTTTCTTTGGAAAGCTCTTCCTTCATAGGGAATGTTGAGTAATTAAAAATCATCTCTGGAAACTGGTGCATATGCATTCATAACCTCTATAAATGCATTCATAACCTCTCATTGTTTTGCTTTTCTATGATTTCTTTCAAGCCTTGTACTTGTGTGTAGGTGTATATTTACATATGTTTGAGTGTGTGTGTGAGGAAGTGTTCCACACTTCATTGTGGTTTAGTCTCTTTTCAGTAAATGTTCAACCTATTTAACCGAAAACATCATCTCTGGGTGGGTTGGTGGGGTATGACAAGAAAACACAGCCACCAGAGGGCCAGCATGTAATGACAACATCCCAAGGACCCTGACTGCAGCAAGTCATCCTTGAAGATGGCCCAGAGCAGAGGAACATAGAAGTAGGGCTCAGGCAGATTGTGTCCTGAGAAGCAGATCCTTTGGATGGTAGAACTTGAGCATCAGAAAGCCAAAGAGGAAATCTGAGGCTGAGGGGAGACTGGCTGTGAAAGCAGAGGATTACCACACTCAGCCTGATTTGCATACCAAATCCTTCTAGCTTTTAAAATCAGATCTGACACCTGAACCCACTGTTCACTCCAGTAGAAAACACATCTACAGGTTCAGTGCCTCCTGATGCAGTGTAACCGGCAGTAACTGATGGCACAGGAAATACTGACCTTCAATCTGATCAAGTCCCAAAGTTTAACCATCAGTCTGAAGGATATGGGTAAGAACTTATCAACACCATGAGGATGCTGTTAGCCAACATCAGAACATGGAGAGTTCTACAAATAAATGACTCAGTTTCCCTCTTCTAGCCACTACAATGAACACACTGTATAATGGCAATGGTGAAAATAAGGCTAAGTGAATTAAAATACACTAATCTCCCTTCTTCCTTAGATTCAGGCCAGAAGACCATGAAAAGCACTGTTTTCAGAGACTGGGCCTTTTGGTGGCGCGCTGGCACTTGCCAGAAAAACCACTGCAGAGTTGCACCATCTGCAAAACCACGACAACTCTTTGGGGTTTCCCTCACAGATATCTGTGATAAGGACAACTTGCCCTTCCCAATACTGGTAGGTCTCAGTTTGGTTTTATTACCTTCCTGAGGAGAGGGACCTTGGAGAGGCCAAGTGTTCTCATGCAAACCAACCCTTAAATGGAGAAATCATTAGACAGACCCTGGCTTTGGCTGAGAAGTTTGCTAGTGTCATTTGATTTACCTACTGCAGAGTCATTTGGCCAATACAACAGAACGACGTTTTGTCCATTCCACTTGTTTCCACAGAGACCCATGTAGGCCTGTTCAGATCAGTCAAAATGGACTCTGTGTGCATGAATCATCTTCACATTCTGCTATTGTCTTCCTGAACTCACAGTAGTCGCAGGTCTCCTTCAACTGAGTCTACTTAATCTAACAACTGAAAATATCTACCTAAGCATAAAGTCTCATCCTGAGGCATATATGAATCTGCTAATTCTAAAAGAGCATGTTAAATGACAGCCACAGCGTTGGCCTGTGTTATCTCAAATCAGTGCACTGAATTTTCAGTGTGGAAATTTACTGAGTACCCAGTACCTCTGCAACCCTGCACTAGATTTGGGAATGTTATCCTAGGTGTGAAAAAATTTACCATGTTAGTTACATGCTTGCTACTACCCCAGTCCTTGCATCACAGCCATTTTAGGGGGTAGCTGGAACTATTATCCTCCACACTTTACAAATGAATTAGCTTTCAATATAGTTCGCATGTGCCCCAGGTCACACAAATGATCAGAATGATAATAGGTTTCCGATCCCTTGGTCTATCAGACTCCAGCCCTTATTATCTTTCTACACTGCAGGGAGAGAACATGAAGATAGAGCAAAAGACAGTGAAAGACTCATGAAAGAAATGTAATCAGATAATAAGAAGAGAGCATTTGAGGTTTTGTTTTTTTTTTTAAAGAGGAAGGGAAATAGAGATAGTAGGAATGGAGGATACAAACACTTAAAGAGGAATCAACGAATGGGAAATGAGTATGGCAAAAAGATTTGAAAACATGGGGAAGGGCATCTATGTAAGAGAATAAGGAGCCAAAACTGGTAAAGTAGGAGACAGGCGAGGATTCCACAAAGGCCTAGAAACACAGAAGTTTGATTTAAAAGGGTAAATTCAATGAAAAAATCTGATTTAAATAAGTGATTACAAAGTTTCAGTGTATGTAAGGTGGATTTTGGGTAAACTATAGAGAGACATTGACTAAAGAATCTAAATTGACTTTAGTCTTCCAGCTCTAAAACCGTAAACCATCCGATAGCCTAGCTCTTTCAAAAAGGAAGCAAGCTTTTGCTCTGGGCTTGGGATATGAAATGCCATATACTCTTCTTTTTTTCCTACAGGATATGCTTTCCGTGATCAATCAGAAAGGACCACTCCTGGAAGGCATCTTCAGAAAACCAGCCTGTATAAATTCATGCAGAAACCTAAAAGAGAAACTAAATTCTGGGGACAGAGTTAACTGTTACAGCAAATCTGTTCATGTGGTAGCATGTGTTTTAAAGGTGGGGAAAGTTCTAGCTTTACCACACATGGGTAACTGAAGCTGTGATTGGTGTCTTTCATTACGATTGCCCAGGAACCAACATAGGCATAACTGATTAAGAACTTGTCAAACTGGAAAACACTTCATGAAATCAAATTAAGGAAGCTATTGTAGGAGTTAAAAGCCCCATAAATTAGAAATACTTTCTGTTATCACCATGAACAGCCTACCTGAGGACTCCATGCAAAATACTAATACTAATATGACTACTAGTAATAATAATAAATTTCAAAGTATACACTGACACATACATAATATTTACCAAAGCAAACATCTGCTTTTGATGACATCCTCACCACGCTCCTAATGAAGGCAGTTTCCAAAAGAAAAATCATATGAAAAATTTGAGAATAGGTAGGGAATTTCACAATAGTAAGCAAATGTTTACTTTATGAGGAATACAAAAAGGCTCAGTGAGGTGACCAATCATTCTTAACCATCACTGTCTCCTGTTTCTTGATGTCTTTTACTTTATAACTCATGAAGGAAGGATTTTGCCATTGTGTCTCCTTTCACCACATCCTCGGCATCCTTTAGTTAATATTTGTGATGTCTAGCCCACCATCCAAGGTTATAATGACATGTTAACCAGCTCTTGCTACATGCCAGTTTGGATAAATCGAACTTTTGGAGTAGGTGCAACAGACAAAAGTAGTTTGGAATTCGGAAAGTCAAGAGATCGATTCAAGAACTAGATTAATTTGGAAATTATACAGCTACATCACAGATATCCTGTTCTATTGCTAATCCGTAATGGAGAAAGATGTGAGAACTAGAATAGAGAATTTAATCCATCTACCTTGGCACTTGCTAACAGTTATCAACAAAACTAAGTTAAGGCAGTAATGATGACACTCTTAGAATCAAGGTCATATTTGGTCCTTCCTTGTCACATTTGGTCTTTTCTTGTCCCCCATTTCTTTTCTTTTAATTTTTTATTATTATTTATGATAGTCACAGAGAGAAAGAGAGAGGCAGAGACATAGGCAGAGCTTGTCCCCCATTTCTGTTCAACTATATGAAAGATACCAATAGTCCCTGACCACTACTACATTGGACTACAGTAAAACACACCAGTAAATATATATAGGCATCAAGAGACAGGGGAAAGAATGATGATACATTAGGTACTCAAATAGCATGATAAGTGTTGCCCTCTTGAAGGTGCACACATACAATTGATGTTTCTAGCAAGACTTAGTAGGATCCTTTCTCTTTCCGTGTTATAGGCACAGACTAGGAAGATGGTGACCACGTGTGCATAGAGTTCTTAGGCATTTCTGAAGCTTTCCCTACCTAAAGTTGACTAATCTTGTGGAGAATCAGACTCTGCAACCTTGGCCTGAATAGTATCATGTCAAACTCTCTGGAGAATTGGCCTACACTAGAAATGAATACATCCTCAGGACCATCATGAGTTTGCCATTAGACTCTCTACTTTGTACAGTACAGGAAAGGAAGAATGAAGCGATTATGAGAGTAGCTTTTGTAATAGTTTGCAGAAAAGCACACAAAAGTGCCATATGATAGAAGGGAGCTTTGTCCTCATTTACACTGAAGCCTAGGCTCTGCTTAGATGCTTTCATTTTTGTTGGAGAAAATCCACACACCTGCTTTTCACGTGCAAGTCAATAGAGAATCAGAGCAGAGTTCCATGTGGGTCACAGTTTGGGTATCTATGACGTAAGTAGAGACTGAACTGAAGTTTGCAACTGTTTTCTCTGTAATATTTCCAATATCTATATTGCATATGTGATGTGTCTGTGTGTATTTTTCTTTTATCCACATAAGGATTTTCTGAAAATATCGAAGGAAGTTTACTTTCATCCAAACTCTATGAAAAATGGCTTGGTGTTCTTAACGAAGTGACTGAGAAGAAGGAAAAAATAAATGCAGCCCAGAGGTAATGATGCAATAATTACTCTACTCTGGTCATGGCTCAGAATACAGCCAATATACTATTAGGAAAATATTGGCTTCCTTCTTGCCACTTTGACCACTAAAATAACATTCAATGCCAAATAGTTTCGATTCTTCTCACCAATGGAGGCCAGTTTCAGAATACAAGCATGCCTTATGGCTATTATTGTACTTCTCCTGAACTTATTAACATTGACTCCTTAGTCATGTACAACTTCTGAATATATGAAACTGGTACACAAAGTCAGTGGCCTGAGAGATGCCAGTGCATCAACAGCCAGTGGCATAACCTAAAGTTTGTCGAACATTTAACCAGAGAGGGTTAGCTCAGAAATTGAATTTGGTAAAACACTTTTGTGTACGTTCATGCCTGGAACTCTGCTACAGCAGGTTGCATACTAGATCTAGAAAGATGTTCTCTGCTTTCCGTCTCTATACTTCCAAATGCTAAGTGCAATGACTTGCCTTATTCAAAAGTGCATCTTTCTGACTTTAGGCTTCTAACACAGCTGCCAAAAGCGAATGTTGTTCTCTTGCGATACCTTTTCGGTGTGTTATACAACATTGAGCAACAATCCTCATCCAATCAGATGACAGCTTATGATTTATCAGTGTGTATAGCCCCAAGATTCTTTGTCCACTTAATTCCTGCAGCTTGGAATTGGAAGACAACTTCATTTAAAAAGGTAGAGAGATCTCTCATATGTGTCCCCTGGGGTTTAGAATCCATGCTTTGAATCTGAAATGTGTAGTAGTAATTGCGAAGGATCAGTTCTGAAAAGTGCACATTCATAGGCTTTCTTGGAATGGCAGAGTTTGCTATCCTTCTCTGGTGGAATATGGGAAGGGGTGTTGTTAAAGTGGGAAACGCAGAGCAGTTGAGTCGCTTCTTTCCATCCAGGAGATTCAATACTAGACTGACTAAACAAAAGAGAGAGAAGAGTGATATAATATGATAGAAAAGACCTGGGCTCTGGAGTTTGACAAGGCAAGGTTCAACTCTCAGCCTGATCCATGAGGGGGGAGTTGTAACCTTGGGCAAAGCCATGGTTTCCTCATAACACAATGGTAACAAGACCCAGCTCCTGTGGTCGTTACTGGCACATCCTAGGTGGCTCGGGCACTATGAGCACCCATGGCTCCAAACACATTGGCTTTGCTCTGAAAGTTGTGGCTCATTTAGAAAATACTTGGCTACTCTTTTGCCTCTGTTACATCAGACAGAAACTAGTGAGATATTCCAGAACATCCTAATGAAGCCACAGATGCCTAATAAGATGACAGCTTTTCCCCAAGCTCATGCGAGAGCCAGCATTAAGCAAAGCAAGACATGAGAAGGGACTGTGGTTAGACAGACAGACATGATTTCCCCCAGCCCTGTGAGTTTTTACTCAAAAAAAAAGAAAAGAAAAGAAAAGAAAACATCAAAAAAAAATCCACAAGAATATCCATTCCAAAAACTATTCTTCCCTATTTAAGAAATGGATTTCATAGGACTTGTCTATGCTTTTTACATTTTTTTTTAAAGATTTTATTTATTTATTCATGATAGTCACAGAGAGAGAGAGAGAGAGGCAGAGACACAGGCAGAGGGAGAAGCAGGCTCCATGCACCGGGAGCCCGATGTGGGACTCGATCCCGGGTCTCCAGGATCGCGCCCTGGGCCAAAGGCAGGCGCCAAACCGCTGCGCCACCCAGGGATCCCGCTTTTTACATTTTAATCAGTTATGATACTAAGTTACAATCCAATATTTTCTGGAAGCAAAATTTTACAAAATACATAAACTTTTAGAAGGTACATTACTTTGAAAACTATCCTAGTTTTAAAGATGTAACCTTTGGTATCACAATGTTAGGTATTAAATTAGGCAACAAATTAGGACTTTAGTCCACTGACTAGTAATATTTTAAAATCTGTACCCAAAGTACAACAAAAGTATTACTCTTTCTTATTTTATTAGAGAACTTGGGTTTCTATATATTTTTATCAACTCTGAATTTTTCATAGAAGTCTTTCACATTTTTGGTTAGATCCAAGGTCTATAAACAAAATGTGACTTATAACTCTTCCATATGAAAAAGAGCACCCCATTGTGTTCTTTTTGCATTACAGGCTTCTCTTGTACAGTTTTTGATCGAAAATTGCCTCAAGATATTTGGAGAAGACATCACTTCTCTCTTGGGAGAGAATTCAAAGAGTTGTCATAACAATGAGAAGGCTGCAGGTACTGTGAATAGTTTAATAGGCTTAGGGAGACATGGACAGCAAGGTTCCCAAGGGTCATGGCAGATACTTAGCCCTCTTCTGGAGCCCAGAGCATCCCCAGGGCAATGATTCCCAGCTGCTCCTTCTTCTGAAGACTGGCTAGCAGGTCAAGGGAGGTTTCACACTGTTGGAGACCCAAGAAAGCATAGAAACTTCCAGATGTTTCTGGCAGTATTAGGAGATAGCATGGTATGATACAGTGTTTGGGAATTTTTTTTAACACAATTTTAAATGGATCCCACATCTATATTATATGATATATGTAGTTAAACGTATAATGCATAAGTATTAATTTCTACTTATAATATATAAATTTGCTCTGGTTGAAACCAGAGCATGCGACTTTTATTCCTGCTCCATCCTCTTTTTGATCAGTGGCTCTTGAGGCACCACAGGATTCCAGTGCTCTTTAAAATGAGTTGAAAGGAACCAGCATCATTGAGAGAAAGGACTTGACTTGATGTCAATCATCTCTCCAGAGTACAAACTCCAGTGCCCCCATTTATCAGATATACAACCTTTGGCCAATTACTAGCTTGGTATCACTCTATTCATGCCTAAAATGCTGGATAAAAGTAATGTCTAAATCTTAGAAATGTTGTCAAGATTCAATAAGATAAGGGATGTAAAAACATTTCTAAAAAGCAATATTAGAACTAGGAGAAGTTCCCCTGAGACTAGTGCGAGTATTATTTGAGCCTAGCTAATCACAGCTCACTGGCAACACCCCATTTTTTGTAAAACAGAGTTTAGATTCAGAACCTGGAGACACACATCATCATCCCTCCATACTTTTGACATGTCTTCGTTTTACGACATATACCTCATTGTGTTGAGGGAAGCCTTTGGACAATCCGTGTCATCAGGAATTAAGATGAGTCTAGTGCCATGTCTGAGAATATGCTGGTGCAAGACAAGTGTTTGTTTTTCATGTCCTCAGTGACAGAAAAACAAACTGTTGAATCCAAGCCAGTGAGAGTGATAGTGATTTCCAAAAGAGCACAACTGCAGAATGCTACCAAGTCCCCATGTGGTCCATCCACCTACATGTCTACAGTTTAGTAAGTCACTGAAGACTGGAATCTCCATAATGACCCTTGACACTTCCTCTTTATCTGTTTTTCCAATGAATGAGAAATGAACCCCTTCCAAGACCCAGCTATTTCCATTTAAAGTTTTTTTCCTTGGTCCCATATTCATATTGAGGAAATCTTCCCACAAATTATCTCCTCTATCTTCAATGCCTATCATATCCTATGACATACCTTTTGAATTGTATTGTACTGTGTTGTATACTTTTATATGGATAATAAAAATCATTCCATAACTCAGTAGTTTACACAACCATTGCTTTGGTTATGATTCACATAACACTTCAGTGGAGACTCATCTGTGCAGTTCTGGTCTCAGACTGGATGTGAAAGCAGAGGATTTCCAAACTCAGCCTGATTTGGATACCAAATCCTTCTAGCTTTTAAAATCAGATCTGACAGCTGAACCCACTGTTACTCCAGTAGAAAACAAACATCTACAGGTTCAGTGCCTCCTGTTGCATTGCAAAGACAGTAACTGATGGCACAGGAAATACTGACTTTCAATCTGATCAAGTCCCAAGGTTTAACCATCAGTGTGAAGGATATGGGCAAGAACTCAACAATGCCATGAGGATGCTGTTAGCCAACATCAGAACATGGAGAGTTCTACACAACAAATGACTCAGTTTCCCTCTTCTAGCCCTGCAATGAACACACTGTATAATGGTAATGGTGAATATAAGGCTAAGTGAATTAAAACACTAATCTCCCTTCTTCCTTAGATTCAGTCCAGAACACCTTGAAAAGCACTTCTTTTAGAGACTCGGACTTTTGCCAGCGCATTGGCACTTCCCAGTACAACCAGTGCACAGCTCTACTGTCTGCAAAACCAGGACAGCTCTTTGGAGTTTCCCTTACGGATATCTTTGATAAGGACATCATGCCCTTACCAATACTGGTAGGTCTCAGTTAGGTCTTTTATTGCCTTCCTGAGGAGAGGGACCTCGGAGAGGCCAAGGGTTCTCATGCAAACCAACCCTCAAGTGGAGAAATCATTAGACAGTCCCTGGCTTTGGCTGAGAAGCTTTGCTAGTGTCATTTGATTTACCTACTGGAAAGTCATTTGGCCAATACAACAGAACGACGTTTTGTCCATTCCACTTGTTTCCACAGAGACCCATGTAGGCCTTGTTCAGATCAGTCAAAATGGACTCTGTGTGCATGAATCATCTTCACATTCTGCTATTGTCTTCCTGAACTCACAGTAGTCTCAGGTCTCCTTCAACTGAGTCTACTTAATCTAACAACTGAAAATATCTTACCTAAGCATAAAGACTCATCCTGAGGCATATATGAATCTGCTAATTCTAAAAGAGCACTTAAATGACAGCCACAGAGTTTGGCCTGTGTTATCTCAAATCAGTGTAAGAATGTCAGTGTGGAAATTTACTGAGTACCCAGTTACCTCTGCAACCCTGCACTAGGATTTGGAATGTTATCCTAGGTGTGAAGAAATTAACCACGTTAGTTACATGCTTGCTACTTCCCCAGTCCTTGCATCACAGCAATTTTAGGGGAACTGGAACATCATCCGTCCACTTTACAAATGAATTTGACTGCTTATCAGTACAGTCGCATTTGCCCCAGTCACACAAATAGATCAAAGCATAATAATAGGTTTCCGATCCCTTGGTCTATCAGACTCCAGCCCTTATTATCTTTCTACACTGCAGGAGAACATGAAGATAGAGCAAGGACAGTGACTGAATGGAAATGTAATCAGATAATAAATAAGAGCATTTGAGCTTTTTTTTTTTTTAAGAGGAAGGAATAGAGTATGAAGGAGGATACATCACTAAAGATCAACAAATGGGAAATGAAGTATGGCAAAAAGATTTCCATACTGGGGAAGAGCATCTATGTAAGGGAATAAGGAAACAAACTGGTAAATTAGGAGACAGGCGAGGATTCCACAAAGGCCTTGAACACGGAAGTTTGATTTAAAAGGGTAAATTCAATGAAAAAATCTGATTAAAATAAGTGATTCCACATGTTTCAGTGTATGACTCTAAGGTGGATTTTGGGTAGAAACTAGAGAGACATTGACTAAAGAATCTAAATCGACTTACTCCTTCCAGCTCTAAAACCGTATACCATCACATAGCCTAGCTCTTTCAAAAGGTAGCAAGCTTTACTCTGGGCTTGGGATATGAAATGCCATATACTCTTCTTTTTTTCTTACAGGATATGCTTTCCTTTATCAATGAGAAAGGACCACTCACGAAGGCATATTCGAAACCAGGTAGTATAAAGTCAGTGAATCCTAAAGAAGAAACTGAATTCTGGAGACAGAGTGAGGCATTACAGCAAATCTGTTCTTGTGGTAGCATTTGTTTTAAAGGTGGGGAAAGTTCTAGCTTTATCCACACATGAGTAAGTCAAGCTGTGATTGGTGTCTTTCATTATGATTGCCCAAGGAGCGACATGGGCAAAACTGATTAAGAGCTTCTCAAACTGGAAAACACTTCATGAATTCAAAATTTAAGGAAGGTACTGTAGGAGTTAAAAGCCCCATACATTAGAAATACTTTCTGTTTTCACCACACACACCCACCTGAAGACTTCATGCAAAATACTAATACTAATATGACTACTAGTAATAATAAGAAATTTCAAAATATACACTGACACCTACATAATGTTTACCAAAGCAAACATCTGCTTTTGATGACTTCCTCACCACACTCCTAATGAAGGCAGTTTCCAAAAGAAAACTCATATGAAACATTTGAAGATAGGTATAGAAGTTCACAATAGTAAGCACATGTTTACTTTATGAGGAATCTAAAAAAGGCTCAGTGAGGCAACCAATCATTCTTAACCATCATTGTCTCATTGTCTCCTGTTTCTTAGTGCCTTTTATAAGTCATGGAGGAAGGATTTTGCCATTTGTGTCTCCTTTCACACACATCCTAGGCATCCTTTAGTTAATATTTGAGATGTCTATCCCCATCCAAGGTTATAACGACATGGTAACCACCTCTAGCTACATGCCTCTTTTGATAAATCTAACTTTTGGAGTAGGTGCAACAGACAAAAGTACTTTGGTATTCTGAAAATTCAGTAGATCGACTCAAGAAATGGATTACTTTGGAAATTATACAGCTACATAACAGATTCCCATTCTATTGCTAAAATGGTAATGGAGAAAGATGTGAGAACTAGAATAGAGAATTTAATCCATCTAAATTGGCACTTGCTAACAGCTCTCAACAAAACTATGTTAAGGCAGTAATGATGACACTCTTAGAACCAAGGTCATATGTGGTCCTTCCTTGTCACATTTGGTCTTTCTTGTCCCCCATTACTGTTTAACTATATGAAAGATACCAATAGTCTCTGACCACTACTACACTGGGCTAGAGTAAAACACGCCAGTAAATATATATATAGGCATCAAGACACAGGAAAAGAATGATCATCCATTAGGACTTGAATACCATGATAAGTGTTTCCCTCTTGAAGGTGCACACATACAATGATGTTTCTAGCAAGACTTAGTAGGGTCTTTTCTATTTCCGTGTTATAGGCACAGACTAGGAAGATGGTGACCACGTGTGCATAGAGTTCTTAGACATTTCTGAAGCTTTCCCTACCTAAAGTTGACTAATCTTTGTGGAGAATCAGACTCTGCAACCTTGGCCTGAATAGTATCATGTCAAACTCTCTGGAGAATTGGTCTACACTAGAAATGAATACATCCTCAGGACCATCATAAGTTTGCCATTAGACTCTCTACTTTTGTATAGTTCAGGAAAGGAAGAATGATGCAATTATGAGAGTAGCTTTTGTAGTAGTTTGCATAAAAGCACACAAAAGAGTAAGTGCCATATGATGGAAGGGAGCTTTGTCTTCCTTTCCACTGAAGGCTATGCTCTGCTTTGATGCTTTCATTTTTGTTAGAGAAATCCACAACCTGCTTTTGCATGTACAAGTCAATGGAGAGTCAAGCTGACCCCTATGTGGGTCACAGTTTGGGTATCTATGAAGGAAGTAGGAACTCAACTGAAGTTTTCAACTAAGTGTTTTCTCTGTGATATTTCCAATATATATTTTGTATTATATATGCATATATATGTGTGTGTGTGTTTCTGTGTATATTTGTGTGTATTTTTTTTTATCCACATAAGGATTTTCTTGAAAATATCGAAGGAAGTTTACTTTCATCGGACCTCTATGAAAAATGGCTTGGTGTTCTTGACGAAGTGACTCAGAAGGAAAAATAAATGCTGCCCAGAGGTAATGATGCAATAATTACTCTACTCTGGTCATGGCTCAGAAATACAGCCAATATACCATTACAAAATATTGGTTTCCTTCTTGCCACTTTGACCATAAAATAACATTCAATGCCAAATGGTTTCTTTTTTTTAATAATAAATTTATTTTTATTGGTGTTCAATTTACCAACATACAGAGTAACACCCAGTGCTCATTCCGTCAAGTGCCCCCCTCAGTGCCCATCACCTATTCACCCCTACCCCTGCCCTCATCCCCTTCCATCACCCCTAGTTCATTTCCCAGAGTTAGGAGTCTTTATGTTCTGTCTCCCTTTCTGATATTTCCCACACATTTCTTCTCCCTTCCCTTATATTCCCTTTCACTATTATTTATATTCCCCAAATGAATGAGAACATACAATGCCAAATGATTTCAATTCTTCTCACCCACAGGCCAGTTTCAGAATACAGGCATGCCTTATGGCTATTATTGCTCTTCTCCTGACCTTATTAAGTAGACTCCTTAGTCATTGTACAACTTCTGAATATATGAAACTGGTAGACAAGTCAGTGGCCTAAGAGAGATGCCAGAGCATCAACAGCCTGGTATAACTTAAGTTTGTCAAATATAACCAGAGAGTTAGCTCAGAAATTGAATTCGGTAAAACATTTTGTGTACATTCATGCCTGGAACTCTGCTACAGCAGGTTGTATACTAGATCTAGTAAGATGTTCTCTGCTTCCATCTCTATACTTCCAGCTGCTAAGTGCAATGACTTGCCTTATTCAAAAGTGCATCTTTCTGACTTTAGGCTTCTAACACAGCTGCCAAAAGCGAATGTTGTTCTCTTGCGATACCTTTTCGGTGTGTTATACAACATTGAGCAACAATCCTCATCCAATCAGATGACAGCTTATGATTTATCAGTGTGTATAGCCCCAAGTATTCTTTGTCCACCTAATACCTGCAACTTGGAATTGGAAGACAACTTCATTAAAAAGGTAGAGAGATCTCTCATATGTGTCCCCTGGGGTTTAGAATCCATGCTTTGAGTCTGAAATGTGTAGTAGTAATTACGAAGGATCAGTTCTGAAAAGTGCACATCTTCATAGGCTTCTTGGAATGGCAGAGTTTTATCCTACTCTGGTGGAATATGGGAAGGGGTGTTGTTAAATTGCGAAATATAGAGCAGTTGAGTCGCTTCTTTCCCATCCAGGAGATTCAATACTAGACTGACTAAACAAAAGAAGAGAAGAGTGGCATAATATGATAGAAAAGACCTGGGCTCCGGAGTTTGACAAGCCGAGGTTCAACTCTCAGCCTGATCCTTGAGGGGGGAGCTTGTAACTTTGGGCAAAGCCATGGCTTCCTCATGACACAATGGTAACAAGACCCAGCTCCTGTGGTCATTACTGGCACATCCTAGGTGATTCAGTCACTATGAGCGCCCATGGCTCCAAACACATTGGCCTTGCTCTGCAAGTTGTGGCTCATTTAGAATAATACTTGGCTACTCTTTTGCCTCTGCTACATCAGACAGAAACTAGTGATATTCCAGAACATCCTAATGAAGCCACAGATGCCTAATAAGATGACAGCTTTTCCCCAAGCTCATGCCGAGAGCCAGCATTAGGCAAAGCAAGACATGAGAAGGGACTGCGGTTAGACAGACCGACATGTTTTCTCTCCAGACCTGTGATTTTTACTCAAAAACAAAACAAAACATCAAAAAAATCCACAGGAATATCCTCTTTCCAAAAAACATTCTTCCCTCTTTAAGAAATGGATTTCATAGGATTTTGTCTATGCTTTACACATTTTAATCAGATATTATCCTAAGTTACAACCCAATATTTTCTGGAAGTAAAATTTTACACAATAAGTAAAGTTAAGAAGGTAGGTTGCTTTGAAAACTATTCTAGTTTTAAAGATGTAACCATTGGTATCACAATGTTAGGTATGAAATTAGGACAAATTAGGACTTTAGCCCACTGACTAGTAGAATTTTAAAATCTGTACCCAAAGTGCAACGAAAGTATCACACTAAGTTATTTTATTAGAGAACTGGGTTTCTATATATTATTATCAACTCTGAATTGTTCATAGAAGTCTTTCACATTTTTGGTTAGATCCAAGGTCTATAAACAAAATGTGACTTATAACTCTTCCATATAAAAAGAGCACCCCATTGTGTTCTTTTTGCATTACAGGCTTCTCTTATACAGTTTTTGATTGAAAATTGCCTCGGGATATTTGGAGAAGACATCACTTCTCTCTTGGGAGAGAATTCAAAGAGTTGTCATAACAATGAGAAGGCTGCAGGTACTGTGAATAGTTTAATAGGCTTTAGGGAGACACAGACAGCAAGGTTGCCAGGGGTCATGGCAGATACTTAGCCCTGTTCTGGAGCCCAGAGCATCCCCAGGGCAATGATTCCCAGCTGCTCCTTCTCTGAAGGCTGGCTAGCAGGTCAGGGAGGTTCACACTGTTGGAACCCAAGAAGCATAGAAACTTCAAGACGTTTCTGGCAGTATTAGGAAATAGCATGGTATGATACAGTGTTTGGGGATTTTTTTAACACAATTTTAAATGGATCCACATCTATATTATACATGTTGTTAAGCATATAATGCATAATTATTAATTTCTACTTATAATATATAAATGTGCTCTGGTTGAAACCAGAGCAGGGGGGTTTTATTCCTGCTCCATCCTCTTTTTGATCAATGGCTCTTGAGGCACCACAGGATTCCGGTGCTCTTTAAAATGAGTTGAAAAGAACCAGCGTCATTGAGAGAAAAGGACTTGACTTGATGTCAAACCTAGGTATTTGTGTATTGGTGCTGGCTCTCAATTGGTCCCCATGTCTTCAATAAGGTAGCTTCTCCTCCTTTCATATGGTGGAGGAAGAGTTCCCAGAAGCAAGAGGGACTTTTCAAGAGTTAATGTGGGAGAGGACTGTGCAAAGGACCACGCCAAAGGTGGTGGTTTACAAGATGAGGAGGCATTATTTCTTAAGACCACACATCATAAAACTCACAGCAACACCATACACACATATCCTTTCCTTCACTGGCTTTTCCTCCTCAGTTCTGTACACCAGCATTTCCTAAGGGGTATTCCAAGTAGGGTAGGAAGAATCTTTGAAATACTAACTCATTTTTTTACCTGAGATATTCCTTCCCTCATCCTTCTTCCTGTCTTAAGCTGCCTTAAGAGACAACTCACCTCCTCAGGGAATAGACAAGAGGAGAATATGAGGAAAAGGGTGCTCTTTGATGCTTATGAGTCTTAAAGACTTAGCTTTCTAGGAAACAGAAATGATTCATGGCATAGAGTAGAAGATTTAGGTGGCAATCCAAGGGGAAAAAGCCCAAAACCACTAGGTAGGTACATGGGATATCTGCACCATTTCCTGCATGGAAACCAAATGGAAGCAGAAATTCCTCACAGAACAGTGAGCTGACATGTCTAAGAACAATGGGACCCTCTATGTCCATGCAGAGTTTCTTATACCTCAACATGGAACATGTATCTCCTCAGTCCCAGAAGAGTATGGAAGAAAAAGAAAGTCACTGGGTGTGAAAGACATGCCTCAGCAATAGGAGTACAGGCCAATTTCCCAGGACCAGAGAGCAGTCTGGACCCCGCAGCGGCTATTTATATACATCAATGACACAGAGCAATCAGATAAGTGGCACTTCACCATTTTACAACCTGTCTGGCACCAGAACACTCCAGAACAGACACACTCATGGGGGCAATTAAGAAAACCTAAATCTCTACCAGTCTTGGAACAGAGAATCAAACTGGACAACAAGTGAGCTATTTAGAACTACAGAACTGTACATTTCTGACTTATGCCAGTGTATAGACGGAGATTGCTATCAGTGCATATAGAATATATGATCCATGCATTGTTTTCCCTTTCCCAGAAAGGGTTCTCTCGTCAAATAGGCTTGGGAAATTCATATTTTCCTTTTGGAAGTCAAATGCACCAGTTTTTCCCAGATTTATTTGACATTATTCGACCCTTTTGAAGCGACCCCATTCATTAATGATCCTGGAATATTTATTGCCTTGTGCCGAGTAGTATCTTATATTTAGTTTAACTTGGTGTAGGCAGCATCATTTATGTTACAGTTGAGCAAACCAAAGCTTTAAAATGCTGAGCTTCCTAAGTGGCAGAACCAGGATGCTTCTGG